>NW_025825179.1:396397-505346 GCF_002878395.1 Capsicum annuum | reverse complement strand
AGTAAATCTGAAAGCCTCTAAACTATCTGAATAAGGAGTTGAAGGAACATGTCTCCAACTAACTCCGTAAAACTGAACTGAAGAAATAAATAAATGAATCAAATCATATTGTGCTCGAATCAATGAGGACTTACTTTTTCATTGCAACTGGAATGCTACTGCTACTGCTGGTTTGGAGCTCGTGTATCGGAACCTATGGTGTAACATGAAAAGAAAGCACCATAGCGCAAATATGTCAGTACAACTGGAGTACTGAGTATACGAGAAAGGTAGGATGAACATAAAGGGTTTCATGTATGAACAACACTAACTGACTAATATGAATGTGGGAGTGCAAACACATATATATAGAAATTGGGACCATGAATACGTGATAGCATGACCTGTAAGCTAATACGTGGTTTACTGATAACTGTCATGACTGATACTGAAACTGATAACATGGACGACTGTATCTGATAGTCCTGTATATACTGAAATCTGAAGAACGCCCTAAGTTCTTTTACTGAGATTGATACTGAAACTGTGGAAAGTAGTGTTTAACCGACATGCCCCATGTGTGCCGTTATGGCTAAGCTGGGGTCCAATCTCTGCCTCGACTAGAGAGGTTTCAATACTGTGCCATGGGTAAGGACAGCCTGTGAGTGACCCTTATCTGGTAGGTACTCAATGAGAATGGTGGGAACCCTAAACTGACGGGTTAAGCCACCTCATCAACCCTAATTTGACGGGTTAAGATGTATCAACCTATGCTGGCTACGTAGTTATGGAACACAATGATGAATACTAAGAATCACACCCTGAACTGGCGGGTGAGTTCTCATCCTTGGGTTCACTCGGTGCTAACCTCTACTCCCATCTGGAGGGACTGGACATGAATAACTGACAGTACATGACTTAATCTTACTGAATTTCGTTGACTGGCAAAATGTTACTGATATCTGACAACTGACTAAGATCATGAGGTTTTCCTGAGTCACATGACTGACAGAAGTCTATGAAATCATAGCTTAAGTTCGGATATCGTGAAACATGACATGGATCTAGGCACACAGCTATAGTTTTCGAGTACAAGTACCCCCAGGACTCGATGGAAGGAAACTGACACACATGACTGACTTGATCATAAAAGTAAAGTCCATAATTTATAATATCATAAGTAGGGATCTCATACTAAGCATGGTTATCAACAATGTATTGCATGGAAAGGATTTCATATCACATGGAAGTACTTGCACAATCTTAATATCATGTTCATTGCATAATCATATTGGTAACACATACCAATAGCATGGAAGTTCATGTGGATTGCATGGTTATTATATATCTTGTTCATAAGTAGGATTTGAAAGTAAACATAGCATAATCTCATAAGAATAGTTCATGAGTATTCCAACAACATTTACAAGGCACATTATCAACATGGAAGTCATTGGAACGTAAGGGCATATCATGAATCCTTTACTTAGTCACAATTTAGCTATATTGCATGATTTCTAGTTTCTTAGGCATTTTATCAAACACCTTATATGCACATCTTAAGAATAGGTGAAATCATCAAATTATACATCATGAACAACCAAATTTACATGTTTCCAACTCATATGATATCATGAAATTCAAAGAAACATATAAAGATTCCATCTTGGAAATCACCCAACATCAACAACATGATCATCAACACCCAACAATATTGAAATCATACTTTATAATGAAAAATAGGATTTTTGAGCTTTATGGATTAAAGGGATCCATAAATCAACTCACGTATGCCTTAGAAGGAAGATTCTTGATGATTGACGGAGAAATTTCCTTGAAATCAGATCTTCAAGCTTAGTTACACAACCCTAGTTGTTTTTCTCTTTTAGTGCTCTTGGATGATGAGCTTTGAGATAATAATAGGGTTGTAATATGTTTAGAAGCTATATATTTTGTAGGGTTAAGTTTAGGGACATGTAAGGAGTGTTAAAAGACTTAATTACCCTTAAAATAACTCAAAACGGAGTGTTTTTGGCACCTAAAACTGACTTAGATGGCGCCCAAGTGATTGCCTAAGCTAGGTTGGGCGGCGCCTAACCAATCCCCTATCCTTACTGTCTCTCACGAAAATGGGCATAACTTTTTGCTCGGGTATTGGATTAAGGAAAAATTGGTATCATTGGAAAGCTAATTCGATTCTCTACAATTTGGTAGGTCTAAATCAGCCAAAATACCATATTAATATCGATTTATACTCATTCAAAGATGACCCTTGCAAAATCGAACACTAAAACTTGATGGATTCAAAAACTCTTAGCTTGTATTACCTTAAGTGACTCATATGAACATGCTTAATGCATCACAAGCTATCCTATCACTAGGATATTCATTGTAAGTCATGTACTCAAGTATGAATCACAGGATAGGAGATTTCATACGTAGGAATACTTATTCACTTCCTAGCTTAGAAACATGCGGGGTATTACAATATCTCCCCCTTGGGAACATTCGTCCTCGAATGAGAATTTACTAAGAAGGGATACAAGACAATAGAACCTGAACTGAACATGAAGAACTAAAACTTAATCTCATGACTGACATGCTAAACATATTGAACTTGTGCATATCTGATGCACGGACAACTGACACATGAATGCATGACTGAGTATGAAACGGTTAATAGGTACCAAGTTTATACTGGAAACATGAACGTGAAACTGAATAATATTAAGGAGAATAGTTACCTTGATCTTGATCTGAATTGGCAGGGAAGAGGTGAGGATACTTGGTACGCATATCTTCTTCAGTTTCTCAAGTAGCTCCCTCATGAGAATGATTTCGCCAAAGAACCTTGACTAGAGGGACTTCTTTGTTCCTCAATCTACGAGTCTGATAATCTAAGATTTCGACTGGAATCTCTGTATAGGAGAGGTTGTTCTGAATGTCGATGCTCTAAATAGGGACAACAACTGCTAGGTCACCTATGCACTTCTTTAGCAAAGATACATGGAAGACTGGATGGACTGAGGCTAGATCTGAAGGCAACTCAAGCTCATAAGCTACCTTGCCGAAGTGACAAAGAATTCTGAAGGGACCGACATACCGGGGAATGAGTTACCCTTTCTTGTCAAACCTCTTCACTCCTTTTATGGGAGAGATCTTAAGATAGACATAGTCATTGACCTCGAACTCGAGATCCTTTCTACGAACATCTGCATAGGACTTCTGTCAGCTCTGAGCAGCCCAGAGTCTCTCTCTGATCAACTAAACTTTCTCTAAGGTGTTGAATACTAAGTCAGGACATATGATTGAGGCCTCACTAACTTCGAACCAACCAATCGGTGATCTACATCTCCTACCATGGAGAGCTTCGAATGAAGCCATCTGAATACTAGAATGATAGCTATTATTGTATGCAAACTCAATCAAAGGCAAGTGGTCATCCCAACTTCCCTTGAAGTCAATTGTACATGCCCTTAGCATATCTTCAAGAGTCTGAATGGTCCTCTCTGCTTGACCATCTGTCGGAGAATGAAATGTTGTGTTAAGATAGACTTGGGTACCGAGACCCTTTTGGAATGCTTTCCAAAAGTGAGAAGTGAACTGGGTACCTCAGTCTAAGATGATAGATAGTGGAACACCGTGTAACCTGACTAACTCCTTGATATAGAGTTTGGCATAATCCTCAGCTGAATAAGAAGTACTAACAGGAAGGAAATGAGCTAACTTGGTCATTCTATCTATAATGACCCAGACTGAATCATGCTGATGACGAGTTCTAGGTAAACCCATCACGAAGCCTATGTTAACTTCTTCCCACTTCCAAGTAGGAATGGTGAACTCTTGCATGGAACCACTAGGTTTCTGATACTCTATCTTAGCCACAAACTCCGTAATATCTCTCTTCATCTCACTCCACCAATAGATCTCTCGTATGTCATGGTACATCTTAGTATCCCCTGGATGAATAGAGTATCGTGAACCATGTGCTTCTTCAAGTATTCGCTGCCTCAATTTATCTACACCCGAAACACATAGGCGACCCTGACAATGAAGAACACCATCTCCTCCTTGGGAGAAAAGCTCAACTTTCTGATTCTGAACTGACTGTTTGAGCTTGACAAGGCTAGGATCCCTGTCTTGTTTCTCTTTCACCTCAGAAACTAGAGATGACTCTGAACTACTATAAATACATACACCACCCTCTGAAGAATCGACTAAGCAAATGCCTAGACTGGCAAGCTGATGGATCTCCTGAGCCATCTTTTTCTTACTATCTTCAACGTGAGAAATACTACCCATGAAGAGTCGACTGAGAGCGTCGTCTACAACATTGGCTTTGCCTGGATGATAAAGAACACTCATGTCGTAATCCTTCAAGAGTTCTAACCACCTTCTCTGGCAAAGATTGAGATCTTTATGGGAAAAGACATATTGGATGCTTTTATGGTCTTTAAAGACATCTACATGAACTCCATAGAGATAATGCCTCTAAATATTCAAGGCAAAAACTACCACTGCTAACTCAAGATCTTGAGTAGGATAATTCTTCTCATGTGGCTTTAACTGTCTCGAGGCGTAGGCTATGACCTTACTATTCTACATGAGTTCACAACCTAAAACCACTCTGGATGCATCATAATAGACTACAAAACCATCCAAACCATCTGGAATAGCTAGAACTAGAGCTGAGGTGAGTCGAGTCTTCAACTCTTGAAAGCTCTTCTCGCATGAATCTGACCACTAAAACTTAATCTTCTTCTGAGTCAATCTGGACATGGGAGATGCAATAGAAGAAAATCCCTCGACAAACCATCTGTAATAGCTAGCCAAACCCAAGAAACTCCTAATATCTGATGGAGATACGGGTTTGGGCCAGTTTCTTACTACCTTGGTTTTTTGAGAATCTACTCTAATTCCATCACTGAAAATAATATGGCCAAGGAATGCTACTGATCTTAGCCAAAATTCGCACTTGATAAACTTAGCAAATAATTGGTGATCCCTGAGAGTCTGCAGAACAATCCTAAGATGGTCTATATGATCACGCTCTGTGCGAGAATAGACCAGAATATCATCTATGAAGACTATGACAAATATGTCCAAGTACTGCTTGAACACACGGTTCATCAAATCCATAAAAGTTGCAGGGGCATTGGTAAGACCAAATGACATGACTAAAAATTCAAAGTGACCATATCGAGTACGGAAAGCTATTTTTGGAATGTCACATTATCTAACTCTGAGCTGATGATAGCCTGATCTGAGGTCTATCTTGGAGAAGTAACTGGCACCCTGAAGTTGGTTGAATAGATCATCAATCCTGGGAAGAGGATATCTATTCTTGATCGTGACCTTGTTGAGTTGATGGTAATCAATACACATCCTGAGAGAACCATCTTTCTTGCGCATGAATAATACTGGCGCACTCCATAGGGAAACATTGGATCTGATGAATCCCTTATCTAAGAGATCCTTCAACTGATCTTTTAGTTCCTTGAGTTTTGCTGGTGCCATTCTGTATGGCAGAATAGAAAAAGGTTGAGTATCCAGAAGAAGGTCTATGCCAAAGTCTATTTCCCTTTTGGGAAGAATGCCTGGAAGAGCTTCGGGAAAGACATCTGAGTATTCATTAACAACAGGGACTATTTCAAGGCTGGGATATTCAGAACTGGAATATTTAACATGCACGAGATGATACACACACCCCTTAGAAATCATTTTCCTTGCCCGAAGTTAGGAAATAAGTTGACCCCTGAACGCTGAAATGCTACCCTTCTACTCGATAGGGCCTGTATCATTTAGCCTCTTAGACTTCCACTATTTGTACCAATCATGTGCAACATCCTGTAACTGGTAGACGGCTCTCAGCACTCTCAATAGAAGTAACACCCATGATGTCAATGACCTTCTGGACTTGGTCAATGAACTCCTGAGGGTCCTCATAAGACTTAGACCCATGGAAAGATGGAGGGTTCATCTGGGTGAAGTCCCGAACCCTAGCTTCTTTTGGATTGGCCAATGGATTGGCCAGAATAACTAGTGTCCATTCAGTCTATGCAGCCATGGACTGAGCAAGTGTGGTAATGTGGCTCTAAACTCCACATGGGAAACATGTTCGCCCAAAAGATCTTTGGTCTGAGGAGCTAGTTGGTTTCTTCTCTTTGGGGCCATGGTCTTGAATAAGAGAAGAATGGATTAGACTGAGAGTTTAACTTGTGATTATGCTCACTAGCATGACATGAATAATGAAGAAAGGGGACTGTTCCTAAAACATCTTATAGCCTCCCGCACATAAATGTGGCGCACAACACACCCATGTACAAGACTCTACTAGATTCGGCTTTCAGACTTCCTAGGACTCAATTGAACCTTAGGCTCTGATACCAAGTTTGTAACACCCCGATTTGCTAAATCTGAATGCTACACGGTGCTCATGACCTCGAGGGACCACAAGTTAATCCATGACTGATATCTATACCTGTATACTACAAATCATAATATAATAATGTGGAATACATAAAATTGTAAGGCCATAAGGTTCAACTGAATACAATCATGTGGGTAAAAATACCCAAAACAACTCAATCTGAACGTAAATTTGAACATAAATCTGAAAGCCTCTAAACTATCTGAATAAGGATTTAAAGGAACATGTCTCCAACTAACTCCGTAAAATTGAACTGAAGAAATAAATAAATGAATCAAATCATATTGTCCTCGAATCAATGAGGACTCACTGTGTCTCTGCGACTGGAATACTACCGCTACTGCTGGGCTGGAGCTCGTGTCTCGGAACCTATGGTGTAACATGAAAAAAAAGCACCATAGCGTAAATGCATCAGTACAATTGGAGTACTGAGTATACGATGAAGGTAGGCTGAACATAAAGGGTTTCATGCATGAACAACACTAACTGACTAATATGAACGTGGGAGTGCAAACACACATATATAGAAACTGGGACCGTGAATATGTGATAGCATGACCTGTAATCTAATACATGGTTTACTGATAATTGTCATGACTGATATTGAAACTGATAACATGGATGACTGTATCTGACAGTTCTGTATATACTAAAATCTGAAGAACGCCCTGAGTTCTTTTACTAAGACTGATACTGAAACTGTGGAAAGTAGTGTTTAACCGACATGCCCCATGTATGCCATTATGGCTAAGATGGGGTCCAATCTCTGCCCCGACTGGAGAGGTGTCACTACCGTGCCACGGGTAAGGACAGCCTGTGAGTGACCCTTATCTGGCGGGTACTCAATGAGAATGGTGGGAACCCTAAACTGATGAGTTAAGCCACCTCAACAATCCTAATCTAATGGGTTAAGATGTCTCAACCTACACTGGCTACGTAGTTCTAGAACACAAGGATGACTACTAAGAATCACACCCTGAACTGGCGGGTGAGTTCCCATCCTTGGGTTCACTCGGTGCTAACCTCTACTCCTATCTGGAGGAACAGGACATGAATAACTAACTGTGTATGACTTAATCTTACTGAATTTCGTTGACTGGCAAAATGCTACTGATATCTGACAACTGACTAAGATCATGAGGTTTTCCTGAGTCACATGACTAACTAAATTCTACGGAATCATAGCTTGACTTTGGATATCGTGAAACATGGCATGGATCTAGGCACACAGCTATAGTTTTCGAGTACAAGTACCCGCAGGACTCGATGGAAGGAAACTGACACACATGACTGACTTGATCATAAAAGTAGAGTCCATAATTTATAATATCATAAGTAGGGATCTCATACTAAGCATGGTTATCAACAATGTATTGCATGGAAAAGATTTCATATCACATAGAAGTACTTGCACAATCTTAATATCATGTTCATTGCATAATCATACTGGCAACACATACCATAGCATGGAAGTTCATGTGGATTGCATGGTTATTATATATCTTGTTCATAAGTAGGATTTGAAATTAAACATAGCATAATCTCATAAGAATAGTTCATGAGTATTCCAACAACATTTACAAGACACATTATCAACATGGAAGTCATTGGAACGTAAGGGCATATCATGAATCCTTTACTTAGTCACAATTTAGCTATATTGCATGATTTCTAGTTTCTTAGGCATTTTATCAAATACCTTACATGCACATCTTAAGAATAGGTGAAATCATCAAATTATACATCATGAACAACTAAATTTACATGTTTCCAACTCATATGATATCATGAAATTCAAAAAAACATATAAAGATTCCATCTTAGGAATCACCCAATATCAACAACATGATCATCAACACCCAACAATATAGAAGTCATACTTTATAATGAAAAATAGGGTTTTTGAGCTTTATGGATGAAAGGGATCCATAAATCAACTCATGCATACCTTAGAAGGAAGATTCTTGATGATTGACGGAGGAATTTCCTTGAAATCGGATCTTCAAGCTTAGTTACGCAACCCTAGTTGTTTTTCTCTTTTAGTGCTCTTGAATGATGAGCTTTGAGATGATAATAGGGTTGTAATATGTTTAGAAGCTATATATTTCGTAGGGTTAAGTTTAGGGACGTGTAAGGAGTGTTAAAAGACTTAATTACCCTTAAAATAACTCAAAACGGAGTGTTTTTGGCACCTGGAACTAACTTAGGCGGCACCCAAGTGATTTCCTAAGTTAGGTTGGGCGGCTCCTAACCAATCGCCTATGTTTGGGTTGGGCGGCGCCTAACCAATCGCCTATCCTTACTGTCTCTCACGAAAATGGGCATAACTTTTCCCTTGGGTATTGGATTAAGGCAAAATTGATATCGTTGGAAAACTAATTCGATTCTCTACAATTTGGGTCTATATCAGCCAAAATTCCACATTAACATTGAGTTATACTCATTCAAAGATGACCCTTGCAAAATCGAACACTAAAACTTGATGGATTCAAAAACTCTTAGCTTGTATTACCTTAAGTGACTCATATGAACATGCTTAATGCATCATAAGCTATCCTATCACTAGGATATTCATTGTAAGTCATATACTCAAGTATGAATCACAGGATAGGAGATTTCATACGTAGGAATACTTATTCACTTCCTAGCTTAGAAACATGCGGGGTATTACATTTATCATGATATATTTTAAAATACATGGGCATAATCAATAAGCTTCAAAATATTTCTGTAAATCATGACTCAACTCTTTTTTTTACTTCTGAGCTAGGTGGTACACCCTACAATTCCACAATCCTATGGGCTATATGAAATCCGGCCAAGTCTCAACGGACAAGCCCCCAACCCAAGTTTGTTGCAAGGGCTGGAGTTTCTGATTATAATATGCCAAAAAGGCATAAGTCCAGCGTATAATTCTTATCTTGGGACATAATAAAACCTGTATTGGCAAAACACAATATCAGGCAATGAGTTATCTGATCTCGTGACCACCTAACTCTCTTAAAGCCTATTTTTAACCTTTTAAAATATGCATCTTAATGAAATCATGATCAGAGGTTTGAAAAGTCTGTTTTTTTCCTAGACTGTCATGGCATTTATCTATTTTGGTATCATCATACCAAGACTTTCAAGTTATATATAAGCCATATTATATCGTGCCTTAGTCCTTTCAATCAAAACATGTTATTTGACCACCGAAAATATTTAAACACTCTAAGAGAATTCTTATTTCAAAACATATAAACTCATACAAAATACTCTTTTTCAATACTTCAACAAAGCGTCGTCATTTCTTTCATCAATCTCATGCAAGTTATTGATTATAAAACATGTGCATTTATAAAACAAGGTAAAACCCCTCTCAATTTGTTCATAAGACAATAACAATCCATAAACATTGGCAAAATACTTAAACTCAACTTTTAACCATCTGTGTAAACAGTCCATAGCATTATTAAGATAATGGGTTTCATAACAAGAGAGGGAATTCCATAAATCATGCTTTCATATGTCTTGTCAAATGCATAACATCCATACACATGAGCTTAATTTAATTTTAGGGGAAAACCTCATGTTTAAACAAGATTTCATCATAAATTAGGGTTCTCAATGCATGCTCTCAAAATAATTTCAAATCTCATAGCACGTGCATATATACATACTACACACACACATGTATATACATACAAACATATATATATACACACTTTAAATCTATGAAAAACTTTTAAAATTATACCCATGGAGTTTAGGATAGCCCCACGTACTTTTTGATAGAGAAGATTTGATGATAATGTAGAGAAATTGGACCCCCAAAGCTTGAATTCCATAACCCTAGGTATTTTCTCCTCTTTTGATTTAGGGAAGAATATTTGGTGATTTTGAAGAGAAAATAATGTGTTGAAGGTTTAATATTTATCTAAAGAGGGTTAGGAATGGTTATAGAATGGTAAAAGACCTTTATGCCCTTAATATAGATCAAAAGGAACACTTTTTGACACCTAAAACTGGCTTTGGGTCAAATGGCCATCGTATACCTTAGGGTGTGCGTCGCATGGCCATTGTATAGCTATGGCAGTGTGCTTTGGCGATTGGCATGCGACATATAGCCATCGCACATTTTGGACATTGCCTCATTCAAACCCTTATAACTTTTGACTCCAGACTCGGAATGACGAACGGTCGAGGCGTTGAAACGAAGACTCAAAGGGCTTTAATTTGATATATAGTAGACCACATAACTCCTTATATCCCAGGATAAATTGTCGATGTAAGTTGACCCAAACAAAATCTTCAACTAAAAGTCAATTGATAAGAAAATGCTCAACTAAACTTTTGATTTAGGAGATTTTTATGATGTATAGTCATCTCCAAGGATGTTCTCACACTAAGTAAATTTTATACACTCTTATATATAAATATTAACCATTGGGTTTAGGTCTATAAACATAGGAAAGACAGTTCAACTTTAGCCCGAAAGTGTGGGGTGTTACACTTTCATATTAAACTCGAGGACAAACACTCCCTAGCAGAATTCAACATATTCATATTATTTCCTATTATCAAGATGTCATCTACATACAGAATCAAAAATGCTAATGTCTCCATTTCATATTTATATAGAACGATTAGTTTCCACATTGATCAAAATCAAACGTCTTAGTTGAATTGTCAAAACAAGTATTCCATGCCCTAGAAGTCTATTTCAAACCATAGTTGGATTTCTTTAGTCTACAAAACTTATGTTCTTTATCACTTTCCATGAAACCTTCTGGTTGTGCCATATAAATGCACTCATCAAGACTTCTATTTAGGAAAGTCATCTTAACATTTATTTGTCAAATCTCATAATCATAATGAGCAGCAATAGATAAGATAATCCTAATGGATTTAAGCATAGTTACTAGAGAAAAGGTTCCTTCATAGTCAATTCCTTTTTTAGTAAACCTTTTCACAACAATCCTAGCCTTACAATTTTGTAATTTCTGATCCACACCTCTCTTTTTCTTATAGATCTATCTACAACCAATTGGGTTGACTCCCGCAGGAAGATCTAGAAGTTTCCAGACTTGATTAAAATATGTACACTCTATTTTAGATTTTATAGCAGTACTCTACATTTTAGCATCTTTGTCATGTAGTGCTTCAGTGTAATTAAGGAGTTTTCTTTTAGGCTCCTTAGAGATTTTATCGTACGATTCTTTAAAGAGCGTAAACCATAAAGGTTTTCTAATAATTCTCCCACTATGATTTCTAGTCAATACAGGATCTTTTGTATTCGAAACTGAATTTTGAACACCTTGAACATCTTCCTGCACAATGGCAGGTTGCTCGACATTACCCTGAATGTTTTCCTCCACAAATACAGGTTGCTCGACATTACTCCCACTACTTTAAGGTAGCGTGATGTAAAGTGTTTGCTCTTGTGCAATATCTTGCCTATTAGCATTTTTCTACATGGATACAGTGGTATGTCAAGAACAGTTCTCTGAATTTGTTCTTGTGTTTCATTGTTCGTTATTCTATTGCTTAATTCCTGTAAAATAATTTAAATTTTAGGACATGGTTCATTAAATATTCCTCATCAAGAAATATGACATTTGTCGAAACAATCACCTTCTATTCCTTAGGACAATAAAATAAATTTCTTTTCGTCCCTTTTGTATATCTACAAAAAATGCACGCTTCTGTCTTATATTCAAATTTATAAATTTTTTATTTTAGCCCATGTGCTAGACAACCTCAAACCTGAATATGTCATAGACAAGGCTTGTGCCTACTCCACAATTCAAATGGGGTTAAAGGTACTAATTTTGAAGGAACTAAGTTTAGAATATAATTTGTTGTTTCTAATGCATAACCCCAATAAGAAAAGGGCAATTCTAAATAACTTAACATTGATCTAACCATTTCTATAAGAGTTCTATTAAGTCATTCTATCAATACCATTTTGTTGTCGTGTTCCTGGAGTAGAATATTGAGATGTAATTCCTAATTCTGATAAGTATTTAATGAATTCCACATAAAGGTATTCATCACCATGATCAGATCGTAATGTATGAGTATATTTGTTATGTTGCTTTTTCATTTTCCCCTTAAATTCTTTGAATTTTTCAAAGCATTCAAATTTATGACACAATAACTAAATGTATCCATATTTTGAATAATCATTTGTGAATGTCACAAAATACTAAAAACCACCTCTTGCTTGTATATTCATAGGACCACACAAATCAGTATGAATAAATTCTAACTTATTACCGGCTCTATTTTGTTTAGAAGGAAAAGGCATCTTGGTCATTTTATCTTCTAAATAAGATTCACAAGTTGAAAGTGCCTTCACTTTCAATGAATTCAAAGGTCCATCAGAAATCAATCATGAGATTCTATTTATGTTAATATGACCTAGACGTAAGTGCCATAAGTATGTTTCACTCAATTTCAAAATATATTTTTTACATGATTGATCAAAATTATTAAGTTCCACTGATTGTAGCAATTATGGAAACATCAAATCCAAACATATCATGTATTCTAGGAGCAGAAATAATAAAATATTTGTTAAACTTAATAATCGCACAATTATTAGCAAATAAATGTTATAACCAACATCCATTATTTTTTACATTGAAATTAAATCTGTTCTTATAGAAGATACGTAGAGAATATTATTCAAAGTTAAAATTCTTGAACTGCTTAACAAAAAAAAATATTTCCTATAGCTAAGGCTGGTGTTGATTCTCCATTTACTTGAAACACGTTTAATTTATTTTTACTTAGGTGTCGTGTTTTCTGAAAATCCTGCAAAGAAGTGCATATATGATTAAGGGCTTCCTAATCTATAGCCCAAAACTGGAAAGAAGTAGTTGTTAAAAATATTTCAACAACATAGGAAAAAGATGTACCTTGTTTCTGCATCTTAGTTATGTAGTCGAGGCACTATTTGTTATGATGACCTGGTTGGTTGTCTAGATAGCATTTGCCTTTAGGCTTAGCCACACTACCATTAGAACCTAGAACCTTATGAGGCTTTTTATTTTTCTTTTTACCTTCCAGCTTAGAAGTCGGAGATGAAGGTTCGTCAACCATCAACGCTGCAGGAAGAACATGTTGTTTAATGATAGATTTCGCCGCTTCCAGTTCTTTCACCAGTTTTGCAAGGTATAAGTACATATTATTCATGCTATAATTTACACAAAACTTCTGAAAATTGTCCGGTAAGGTCTATCGGACCATCTTTATCTGAGATTTTTCATTAATAACTACACAAAAAAATTTCAGCTCCTTCAACAGACTTATCATTTTAAGAACGTTCTCCCTCACTGAAGTTTATTCAACTATTTTAGTGGTTAAGAGGGCTTTTATGGCTGTCTGCTTTGCAACATGATTTTGCTCACCGAACATCTCTTTGAGAGATTCAAACATATCGTAAGTAGTAGTCATGGACTGATGTTGATGTTGCAACACATTTGATATGGAGACAAGAATGTAGCATCTTGTTATCTCGTCATCCTTAAACCACTTATCGTAGGCTTTAGTCTCATCATCAGTGGATTTAGCCGGCTTAAATGGACATTCCTCAACCAACATAAATCTAAAGTCCTTAACAGTAAGAACAATATCCAATTTTCGTTTTCAGTCAACATAGTTAGGATCTTCTAGTTTATTTTATTCAGGATGGAAGTTACAGGCTGCAGGAAGACATGGTTAATTTGTTATATAATCAAATTAAAATAGATCACTAAACATGTTGTAGAATAAAAAAAAATTATTAAAGAAACATATCAAACATATAACCATGCACATAAACAGTTAGAATTGTTAGCAAAACTTAACTATTTAAGCAAATATACATGTAATGTCAGATATTTTATCTCTTAAATAAAATAGAACCAACTCAGTTATTGAGTAAACTGTTGAATTAAGTTAAACAAATATCAAATTTTACAAGTCTTTGTACCATCAAAATAATATGTAACTTAGTTGAAAAGTTAATACAATTCATCAAACATAAGAGACTAAACACAGTATTATACCATACAAGTTTATCCGATGGGGAAGATGACCTATGTCAACATGTAAATTCATATTATCTACTATAATAAACCACTAAAAACTATAATAAATGATCTCTATAACCATTGGTTTGAAAAAATAATTTTTTCAGAATTTTTAACTTTTTAGAAAATACAAAAATGCCCCAAAATCCATCAAAGCGGTCTTGAATGGCCAAAAAAGAGCCTAGGTCACTCATAGTGGTGAGTATTGCTCAGTGGGTCATTTTCGATGAACCTATCAAATTTCATATCATTTGGAGGTTGTCAAAAATAGAAAAACTCCAAAAAGGACCAAATTGACAATCATCACTGAAACTGTTTGCGAGGGTCAGCAGGGTTGCCCGCACTGCTTGGCCTTACCACTACACTACTTGCTAAGTTGTATAAATAATGAAGGCAGTTGGGCCAATTTAAAAAACTGTACTTTTTTTCTCTATTTAAAAAACATAGTTAGGCATAATTTAGACATTTGCTGGTAAAATCACTTGCGAGGATGAAACGAACTGCTAAGGTAATTTGTCCCTGCCACCACAATGCTCGTCAGAGAATGTGAGTAATGGCTATGTTGGACTTAGTCGAAACTCATTACAGTTTTGCCCTTAATCTAGAAAAATGATTTTCACAAAAGTAGATAAAATATGTGAAAAAAAATTCTATTTTCTGGATGATAAACTTAGAATCTATTGATCATTAGTATCATCAAAAATATGATAAAAAAACCATCAACAACATGATTTATACAACGATTGTTGAAAACATGTAAAACAAATCATGCAATTTTCTTTTACATTATCTAGCATATGCAGGAAAAATACTGATAAATATTGAAATCTAAGACAAAAGTATGTGTTTTATTGGATATCTAAAGGGGATAAAAGGGGGTTTATTTTATTTTCCTAAAGAACAGAAGATAATTGTTTCCATAAATATCATATTTCTTGAAGAGGATTATTTAATGAACGACGTTTCTAGAAGTAAAATAATTTTATAGGAATTGAACAATAGAATAACGAAGAATGAAAGACAAGAATATATTTTGAAAATCTTTATTGGCATACCGTTGTATCCACATAGTGCGAGAAATGTCAATAGGCAAGAGGTTGCACAAGAGTAAACACTTGACATCACGCTACCGCAAAGTAGAGAGAGTAACGTCGAGCAACCTGCAAGTGTGGAGAAAAACGTTCAAAAAAATGTCAAGCAATCTGCCATAGTGCAGAAGACATTCAGAGTGTTCAGAATTTAGTTTCAGATGTAGCAGATCCTGTACTGACTAGTCATCATAATGGGAGAATTATTAGAAAACCTTTACGATTTGCATTCTTGGAAGAATGGTATAATAGAATGCCTGAGAAGCCTAATATATAATCCATTAATTATGTTGAAGCACTATATGACAAAGATGCTAAGATGTGGATTGTTGTTATGATATCTGAAATTGATTTTATGTATTTCAATCAAGTTTGGACTTTCATAGAGCTACCTGCGGGAGTCGATCTCATTGGTTGTAGATGGATCTATAAGTAAAAAAAGGGTATGAATGAAAAAGTGTAAACTTTTAAGGCTAGGCTTGTTGCGAAAGGGTTTACTCAAAAAGAAGGAATTGACTATGAAAAAACATTTTCGCCGGTAGCTTGCTTAAATCCATTAGGATTCTCTTATCCATTATTGCTCATTATAATTATGAGATTTTACAAATTAATGTCAAGACGACTTTTCTAAATGAAAGTCTTGATGAGTGCATTTAATTACGCCGAAGCACTACATGACAAAGATACTATGATGTGGATTGCTGTTATGATACCTGCAATGGAGTTTATGTATTTCAATCAAGTCTGAAAATTTGTTGAGCCACCTGTGGGATTGTAGATGGATCTATAAGAATAAGAGAGGTGCGAAAAAAAATACAAACTTTTAAGGCTAGGCTTATTGTGAAAGGGTTTACTCAAAAAGAAGAAATTGACTATGAAAACACCTTTTTGTCGGTAGCTATGGTTAAACCCATTAGGATTCTCTTACCCATTGTTGCTCATTATGATTATGAGATTTGACAAATGGATGTCAAGACGACTTTTCTAAATGAAAGTCTTGATGAGTGCATTTATATGGAAAACCCTAAGGTTTTATGAAAAGTGGTAATGAACATAAGTTTTGTAAACTTAAGAATTTCATCTATGGCTCGAAACAAACATCTATTGCATGAAATACTTATTTTGACAATTCGACAAAGACTTTTAATTTTGTTCAATGTGAAAACGAATCATGAGTCTATTAAAAAATTTAACGGAGATAGTAGCATTTTTTATTTTGTATGTAGATGACATCTTATTCATAGGAAATAATATGAGCATGATGTTAAGGAGTGGTTATCCTTGCATTTTAATATGAAAGACTTGGAAGAAGCGACTCATATCCTTGGGATCAAGCTCAGGCGAGATCACAACCAAATGATATTAGGCATATGTCACATACTTTATATTGATACTATTCTTGCAAGGTTTAGCATGCAAAATTTTATAAAGGAATTCCTTTCTTTTAGGCATGGAATTGCTCTATCAAAGGATCAATTGCCAAAAAAGACAGATGAGATAGAGAGAATGAAGGTAGTCCCTTATGCTTCTATTATAGGGAATCGTATGTATACTATGTTGTGCACTAGACTTTATATTTGCTTTGCGGTAGACATGGTTAGCAAATTTCAGTCTAATTCTGGGCAAGAACATTGGACTGTGATTAAGCACATAATTAAGTACCTGAAAATGACTAGGGTTTGTTGACACCCAATTTTGGCTCTCCATACTTAAAATTAACGCATTTAGGCTCCCTGATCGTTAAATGGCACAATATGCAATTTTTCACATTTTTTTGCAATTGTTAATAAATTATTGATAATCATCATTATTTTAGAATTTTTACTCAGTATTGTCATATTTTAATTTTATATAATTTATTGATAATTATCTTTAATTTCATAGCATAAGATATTTTTTAAGATAATTATATTTTTTATTTGTAGTTTATATTTTTTTGTATTTATACATTGGAATTTACTATTTTGTACGTTATGAGTCGATTTAATTATTTTAATACACAGAGCAGTAAATCAATCAATTCAAGATCTCGTCACTTTTAAAAAGTTGACACTTGAGATGACTGGTTCGAGTTTTAATTCATTGGATAAAAAATTTTGATCTATTAATTAAAATGGTGGAAAATCTTTTGGTCAATAACTCTCAGACTAAAACAAGCGTTAAGGAAACAAATGGAGCTAGCTTTTTATTTTTTGGATAAAGTGAATATTTCCTTTTTATTATAAATAAATGAGGGGTCCATTTATTTTTCCTTAATAAAAAAATATACAAAATACACCAACCGCTCCTCCATTTTTTGCTCTCACTCTCTCTAAGAAAATTCCACCGCTGGCGACCCCATTCCAGCCACCAGTACTACTGGTGCCACCCTTACGCCTTTTCCTCGCGGCCAATTCAGTGGTGGAGTCATAGCCAACGAAGGGTGGTCAGATAAACACCCTTCGTCGGAAAAAAATTTCGAGTATATAGGTTAAATAGAGATATTTATAGTTATATACATGTTGTTCCACACCCTTGACAAGCTAGAGAAGCATAGTTCAGTGGTCAAGAGTATGCACTTCCGCATCAATAACTCGGGTTCAAACCTTGACAGGTGCAGCAGTGCATCAACACCAACAGTTCTTTGCCTAAGAAAAAATATGAATACCCTTAACTAAAAGTCTAGCGGTGCATCAACACCAACAGTTCTTTGCCCAAAAAAAAATATGAATACCCTTAACTAAAAGTCTGGCTCAGCCACTGAGCCAACCACCAACAAACCTTGTGCTTTCAGCCACCACCGCCGCCAAAACGAACCAGCAACCATAACCGCACCATCACACCCCTCTCTCCTCTTCCTCCATCTCCAGCGAGCTCCAGCCCAAACCACTGGCGTCACCCTCTTTTTTAACATTTTCGGCGAAACCCCCGGCAACAAACCGACAGATCTGGCCAGTTTTGGTGGCCTTTCTTCCACTTTTCCCTTTTCGTATATATGTTTGAACATTGGTTTTACTGTTTATTACTTTAGCATTGCTTATTGATTTTTCTCTTATTATATTATTATTTTTTTGAATTTATTTGACCAGTTTTCTCTACTGGTGAACTAAATTTTGTAAAAGAAAGAAATATTAATCTTTACTGATTTGTTGTATTTTTTTTACTTCACTGATTTGTTATATTTTTGTTTACTTTGTTGGTTTGTTCTCATTTTTTATTATTTCCGACGTTAGTACTAACTGAACTAATACTTAATTGACATTTTGGGGCCTTCTATTTGGATTTGATATTATCAACCTATTAAATGTTACTCTCTGTGGGGTTGATTCAGTGTTCATGGTGGTTAAGTTTTTTTTTTTTTTTGTATTTAATGTGACATTAATATTTTTCTGTTAAGTGTTTATTGTAGGTTACTTTTTTATTTTTGATTTGCTAATTTATTTGTTATTTTTGAACATTTGGGTAGATGCTATTTTTCGTACTGTCACTAATCTCGCTTTAATATTTACTGTTAATTAATATTTGGCTGATAAAGAAATTTTTCATCGATTTTTGAGGCCTGTATAAATAAAAGATGGATATTACGTATATAAATATGTAATAAAATAAATAAATTTGGGCAATGATGAAATTTTTATACTAATTTTTTTGAAAATTTTATATTAACCCGCTTTTTAATAAAATTTATATTTTTTAAGTACATATACGTGCACATGCCTTTTTATAATTATTTATTTGTTACTAATATTTTTATTACAAGTGTGTACAGGTTTTTGGGAATACTCGTCGGGAATGATATTCAAAGAAGATCTTGAATTTTTTGTACTTGTAGTTCTTTTATTCTTATCATTGTACAGATATTAGTGAAAGAGAAATCTTTATTTTTGAGGCGTTGGGCGGGGATATTCATTATTCATACAATCGTTACCACGCGTTTAGGCAAATTTAGGCCATTAATATTTATATTAAAATTGATTTAGATAAATGAATAGGTTTTCTATTTTTTCTTAAAATTAGGTGGCAACTCTGTATAAATTAATTCTTGGCAAAATGACCTTCTGGACCCCTGTACTATGTCGATTTTGTAAGTTGGACACTTTTACTCACATGTTTGTCATTTGGATCCTTGAACCCACTAAAAAATAATATTTCAAACTTTTTGACCGTTGACTTTGCCTATGTGGCATTAAAATACTGATTGGGACTTGGAGAGTGTAGTCACTTGCTTGGAGTGCGAGTGTGGGTTAATTTTTGATCAATTTTATATTAAAATAATTAAAAAATAAAAAAAGGATTAAAACTTTTTTTTTTAGTTTTTTAATTTAAAAATATTTTAAAAAATTAAAAAATAAAAAATTTAAAAATAAAATATAAAAAAGCCACCCAGAACCCCCCCCCCCCCCCTCCCCCCACCCCAGCCCCATCCAACCCCCACCCCACCCCACCCCACCGTCGTCCACCAGTCCCCCACCCTCACCGGCTGTCATGGCCATTGTAAAATCACAATTGCAATTGCAAAGTGCAACTTTTCAAGCCTAAAGTACAATAATTCACACAACATAAAAAGAAACAAATCAATACAATCGAATAGAACTTTGAGAAATTTTTTTCCAAATAAATCAACACAACTAACAAGAATCAGAAGATGGAGATAAAGAATCAACAAGAAACAAACAAACAAATAACGTGATTTTCTTTCTTCTTCGATTCTCACTTCTCAATTTTTTCAAACAAATAACAAGAATCTTTCTTCTTCGATTCTCACTTCTCAATTTTTTCAATCAAACAACAAAAATCTAATCACCAGTTGCTACAAATTGAGTAATCCGAAGATCATCATCATCTTCAACAACAACCAAAGCTTAAACCAGACAAACAGGTGAACGAAAAGCTTCAAGAATTGCCAGAAATTATGCAACAAAAGAAAAAATAGTGCTTTTTTTTGGATTCTTAGTGCTTTGAGCGTTTCTTTTCAATTTTTTCAAAGAGTGAGAAGAATAAGAAGATTAAAATAATGAAGGAAAAGAAGCAGGAGAAGAGGAGGGAGAACCATAAGAAAAATAAGAAGAAGAAACGCAAATCAAAAAATAGGGAAGATAGAAGAAGGGGGGAGGAGTTTATTTATTTATTAATTTAATTATTTATTTATTTATTTTAATATTTTATATTTTTTATATTTAAAAATAAAAATAACGTGGAAGCTGACGTGGAGAGAGTGTATTACACTCACCAAAAAAGTATTTAAAATGTTGCTTTTTAATGGGTTCAAGGGTCCAGATGACAAACATCTAAGTAGAAGTGTCCAACTTACAAAACTGACCTAGTACACGGGTCCACTGAACCATTTTTCCTTAATTTTGTTTAGAGTCCATAATGTTGTGTTCATTTTAACCTTGGGTAAAAATCGAGTATGACAGTTTGGCGACTCCGCTGGAGAGAATCAAGTTTTAACCATTACAGACTTAGGTAACTATTTATATTTTTTTATACAATGTTATGTAGTTGTCTTGATTTATCTTGTTTGTATAACGAAAATTATTTATTTGTTATTATTTTGTATAGATTTTTTATTTGTTTATCGCTTTATATAAATTGACATTTCATTCATATTTCCTCCACTTCGAAATATTGACACTCACACACATTGTACACACGGATTGTACATTGTACTTTTTCAAAATTCTTTCAAATCACCTTATTTTAGAGAGTCGGCGCATACGTGGGGTGAGCCAGAGTTTTATTGCCATGGGACTACGTGCTTTCTTATATAGAAAATTCAAGTTTGTGTCTACCTACTCTTAGTCAGCATAGAATAGAGCTACAAGAGCACCTTTTTAGGTACATGCATTGTTAGTCAGTTTTATCCAAATGTTCGAAGAATTTACGACCCAAGTGACACATTATCATAGTTTCTGTACATATTTGAAGAATAAGTGTGCCTATTTGTTGTCAATTGGTTATACTTTAGTGAGAATGTGTAATCTAACCTTTTTATTTGCAGTGCGGATCAGTTAAAAGATGAACCTTAGCAGCATCGTCGATAGCTGTGTACAGGTTTAAACTACATTGTGACCTGATTATTGTCCTGACAAGATACGTAGGGAACCCTCATTTGGGTTTGGTCTCTTCACTGTTTCAAAATGATTTCTCTGGTATTCAAAACTGGGGTAAATTTTTTGAAACAGTTCAAAAACACTCTCCAAAATTCTGCAAGAGCGCCAAATCAATAACTCTTCAAATCCAAATCCCAATTGCATTAGTTCCTAGCCGGCCTATCTTCAGTTCCTCACTCAATTTTGATTCGAGAATGCCTAAATTTTTTTCGAACGTCGTAAACCATTAAATTTATGGCATATCGATCCTCACTTTCAAAATCAAGGTTTCAACATTTTTTCAGTAATAATAATCTTGCCAACAGTGGCAAAATAATGTCATAATTCTTTCAATGTCTGACTTTCTCAATCTAATCAGCATACTAAAGTTGTATCAAAATTCTCTCCATGCTTGACATCCATTCTGTCGATCATTTGATCAGAATAATTTTGATGTTAAAAGCAATTCTTTCCTAATCATCTTTCACATTGTTTTCATTTTTTTACAACCATGCATGCCATATTCAAATTTACAAATTTGCCTGAACTGCGCACACCTGATTTTTGTTTTCACGAGATACGTATACAACTCTTATTTTGGGTTCGGTCTCATTTTTTTTTAACTAAAAAAAGTAATTTTGACTTGATTGATACCAATACAGTTAGGAGCGTGCATGGTAAAGAACAAATTGATATGATGAAAAGGATCGACTTTATGGTAAACTATAGGTTCTTTGGTACCTTTTATCACACTTGAGTAATGCTTGAAAAAATTCTCTTGCATATCTAAGACAAGAACGAAGCCAACCTTATAGTGTCATGTGCATGTTTGGTGAGCTTTAGTTTAATTCATTGCATTATATTGTTGATCTAGAACTTGACCTTAATATCTGTTGGGGAAAAATTCTAAGTTGCACTTGGTTTAGGAAAGGACCGTACTCCTTCTTTGACCCGATTATGTCTTTCACAACCCACCAAATGACATTTAATCCCTAGTATTCCTTCTTTTGAGCCTAAATCTTTTCTTTGGAAAATCGCATTTGAGTCTATACCTTTTTGAGTGCTTACATGCACTATCCTCTCTTGGCCCTACCTTCTTAAGCGTACTAAATATGTGCAAATTGTGGATGAAGATTCAAGATCAAAGACACAAAATGCAAAGGATATATTGTCCCAGATGAACATAATTAAAAAAAGACTTCAAAGGAGCAAAACCCCAAAAAATGAGAAAAGAAAAAAAACAAAAAAAAATATAGTTTGTTGAAAAAAAGGAGAAAACTTCAGTACAAAATTCAAAAGAAGTCGAAGCAAATACAAAACAAGGGGCAACAAATCACAACAATGAAAATCACGCGTCAAAGCACAATAAATGTTGAAAGCACAAATGCAGTGCAATGCTCATTAATGAATTAGTCACTTTTATCCCAAATATTATCCTATCCATCCCTGAGCCTGCATTACAAGCCGATATCAAGTCCTACGAGATCCTATTTCAAGTGTTTTCACATTAGTGGATACTTACATGAAGATCAAGCCTATGGTACCACAATTGTATGCATTGAATTCCTTTCTGATTATGAGTGTATTTCTCTATATGTCCCTAAATTCCAAAGAAAATTACTCAAATATGTGCTAACTGGGACTTTCTTTCTGAAGAGGGAACTTGTAGCATAAGGATAAGCATAATTAGAAACATTTGTTTGAAGCAAGACAAAAAATCTTGTCCATATTTAGGCGTGTCTGAGGTACCACTTGAAACTATATGAGTTACCTTGAAGTCGATCTCGGTTAGCTGGGAAGGAGATGGGAGAATTTTTTTGCACACTATTAATTATTAGTACCAAATAAAGTCAAGACATGATCGTGTCTTCTTCGTCTTTCAGCATTTTTTATCAAGAAAATTTTATTTCTTTTTTTTTTCCAAGACATTCACTTTCATATACGAATATATTGTTTTTTTACCTTTCATTCGAGGTATCTATTTTTACATACATGCATTTTTTACTTTTCATGCGAGGCGCACAGTTTTGAAATACGGACATTTAACTTTTTTTTTCAAGCACATACCTTTAAATACCAACATTTTATTTTTCAGTTAAGCGCTCAATTTTAGTATTGTTTACATTTCGAGAGGCTATTAGATTTCAGTCACCTCACTAATTGAGGGAGTTAGTATTCGTAGGCAATCGGAAACAGCAATCAGCATTAGTCGCCATAAGCAATCGAAGACGTTATGCATCTTTTCAATCTGTAATAGCAAAATTATTTTTTTAGTTTCCTTAGAACAAGAAATATCAGCATAAATCATACATTGGGGAAAATTTTGAAAATCGCCTAAAAATTTTATCCTATTATTCTCATTTTGAACTACAATAATTCTTTCTCTCCATCAAGTATACTATCTTGCATTCTCCAACATCTTACAGCTTGATGCTGGGGCAATTTTTGAAAGCAGCATCGAAATTATATGAACATTTTCATTCTCAAATAATTCTTTGCTCAATAATTATTTTTATAATGATTTATCCACCCTAAAGTAGAATAATTGAGATAATTTATCCTCAAATAAGGCAATTATGCACGTTTTTCTTCAATTAAATAGTTATGTTTTCTTGCCTTTACTTGCACGTATCGCAGTGTATTTATTTCTTTTGCACTGCATGTTATCGTTGCCTTTACTTACACACATCATAATATATTTATTTTAAGCATTACATGCTCTCTTTGTCTTTATTTGCACCTCTCATAATGCATTTATTTTATATTATTTAACCGTTGTATTGTTTTTGTCTTTGCCTGCATATATCACAATGCATTTTATTTTTGTGTTTATTTGCACGCATCGCACTGCATTTATTTTATCATTTAAGCACTGCATTTTGTCTTTGTCTTTATTCGCATATTTCTACATGTATTTATTTTATCATCTAAGAACCACCATGCTATCTTTGTCTTTATCTGCACGCATCACAATGCATTTATTTATTTTAAGCACCGCATGCTATCTTTTTCTTTATCTGCATACATTACAATGCATTTATTTTATCATTTAAGCACTGCATGCTATCTTTATCTGTATGCATCGTAATGCATTTAAGCACCCACATGTTATTTTTGCCTTTACTTACACGCATCGTAATATATTTATTTTATCATTTAAGCACTGCATTTTATTCTTGTCTTTACTTGCACGCACCGCAACGCATTTATTTATTTTATCATTTAAGCACTGCATGCTATCTTTATCTTTATCTACACGCATTGCAATGCATTTAAGCACTGCATATTATCTTTGCCTTTATCTGCACGCATCACAATGCATTTATTTTATCATTTAAACACTGCATGTCATCTTTGTCTTTATCGGCACATATTGCTATGCACTTAAGCACTGCACACATATATCACAATGCATTTATTTTATCATTTACGCACTGGACGCCTAGCAAATATCGCAATGCATTTATTTTATCATTTAAGCACTACATACCATCTTGGCATTTTCTGGCACATATCGCAATGCATTTATTTTATCATTTAAGCATTGCATGTCATTTTGCCTTTATCGGCGCATATTGCTATGCATTTAAGCACCGCACGCACATATCACAATGCATTTATTTTAACCTTTATGCCTTGCATGCCTCGCAAACATCGCAATGCATTTCTTTTATCGTTTAAGCACTGCATGTCTCGCAAATATCGCAATGCATTTATGTTATTGTTTAAGCACTGCATGTCATCTTTGCATTTTTTGACAAATATCACAATGCATTTATTTTATTATTTAAGCTCTGCACGCATATATCGCAATGCATTTATTTATTATTTAGGCACTGCATGCCTCGCAAATATCACAATGTATTTATTTTATTATTTAAGCACCGCATTCCATCTTAACTTTTTCTTGCACATATCGCAATGCATTTGTTTTATAATTTAAACACTGCATGTTATTTTTTCATTTATTTACACATTTCAATCATTTATTTTGTCATTTAAGCACTGCATGCTTTGTCTTAACCTGCATCAACCGCAATACACTTATTTTACCATTTAAGCACTGGATGATACCTTTGCTTGTACCATTTTTTCTTAATTAGTTAAGCACTAAATTTTGCCTTTTTTATATTTCTTGAAAAAAAAATATATAAAAAAGAAAGAAAAAAAATCCACCTTAGTTCTTAAAGTTTTACAAGGATAAATTGGGTTTGTCCACCCTAAAATAGGACATTTTCGATTAGTTTGTCCTCTAATCAAATCTTTTTTTTTTTAATATATGTTCGTCTTTGATTGAATTTTTTTGTATGTCTTTAGTTAAAATCTGCAATGCCTTTATTTATTCATCTTTATAATAGTTAAATACTACACGTTATTTTTTTGAATTTCTTGAAAAACAAAAAACCCAAAGCTTAGTTACTCATTTATTTATTGTTTTTCAGTTTAATAAATTTTTACAGGCATAAAATTTGAGTATACATTGGGTTCGTTCACCCTAAACTAGGACATTTTAAGATAGCAACTCTAAATTGAAGTTCACTTGAAATTTTGTTAAAAATAATATTTTGTCAAGCAAAATTGGCTACACGTCAACATTTTCGTTTGAAGACTTCTACATTATCTTTAAACGACAAGCAACAAATTGTTGACACTTAATTTTGACTCTCCATACTTAAAATTAACGCATTTACACTCCCTGATCATTAAATGACATAGTATGCAATTTTTCACATATTTTTTATAATTATTAATAAATTGTTGATAATCATCATTATTTTAGAATTTTTACTCATTTATTGTCATATTTGAATTTTACATAATTTATTGATAATTATTTTTAATTTCGTAAATTTTAGAATTTTTATCAATTTATTATTATTTTAATATTTTTGCACAGTCATTTGCATACGTACACAACATAATACTATAATTTTTTACTACATGATATTTATATTTTTCTGTAATTATATATTGATATTTATTATTTTGTACGTTATGAGTCGATTTAATTATTTTAATACACAGAGTAGTAAATCGATCAATTCAAGATTTCGTCATTTTTAAAAAGTTGACATTTGAGATAATAGGTTACAGTTTTAATTCATTGGATAAAAAATTTTGATCTATTGGCTAGAAAGGTGAAAAATCATTTGATTAATATTTAGACTAAAAAAGGTGTTAAGCGAACAAATGGAGTTAACTTTTTATTTTTTGGATAAAGTGAATATTTCTTTTTTATTATAAATAAATGAGGGGGCATTTATTTTTTCTTAATAAAAAAATATAATTTTTTTTTTTTGGAAATAGTTTAATTTTTTTTTTTCACATGTTCTATTTAAAATAAAAAATTAAAAAATATTTTAATATATTTAATATAATTTTAATTTAACACCATCATTTAAAATCATCAAATTTAAAAATTTCTTTATTTTTTAAATTTTATGTTAAATCAAAATAGATAGTTCGTTTTTAAACGGTGGAGTACACAATACACCATACATTACACAAATCAGCCGCTCGTTCATTTCTTACACCCTATTCCAGCCACCGCGCCGCCCTTACTCCTTTTCTTCGCAGCCAGCCACCAACAAACCTTGAGCTTTCAGCCACCCCCGCCGCCAAAACGAACCAGCAACCATAACCGCACCATCACACCCCTCTCTCCTCTTCCTCCATCTCCGGCGAGCTCCAGCCCAAACCACCGGCGTCGCCCTCTTTTTTTGCGTTTCCGGCGAATCCCTCCGGCGACAAATCGCCAGATCTGGCCGGTTTTGGTGGCCTTTCTTCCACTTTTCCCTTTCGTGTTTATTTTTGAACATTGATTTTACTGTTTATTACTTTAGCATTGCTTATTGATTTTTCTGTTATTATATTATTATATTCTTGTTTACTTTATTGGTTTGTTCTCCTTCTTTTATTATCTCCGTCGTTAGTACTAATTTAACTAATAATTAATTGACGTTTTGGGGCCTTCTATTTGGATTTGATATTATCAACCTATTAAATGTTATTCTCTTTGGGGTTGATTCAGTGTTCATGGTGGTTAAGTTTTTTGTTTGTATTTAATGTGATGTGATATTAATATTTTTCTGTTAAATGTTTATTGTAAGTTACTTTTCTGTTTTTGATTTGCTAATTTATTTTGTTATTTTTGAACATTTGGGTGGCTGCTCTTTTTCGTACTGTCACTAATCTTGCTTTAATTTTTAGTGTTAATAATTAATATTTGGATGATGAAGTAATTTTTTGTTGATTTTTGAGCCTGGGTAAATAAAAGATGGATATTATATATATAAATACGTAATAAAATAAATAAATTTGGATAATGATGAAATTTTTATAATTTTTTTGAAAATTTTATCTGAACTCGCTTTTTAATAAAAATTATATATTTTTAAATATATATATGTGCACATGTCTTTTTATAATTATTTATTTGTTATTAATATTTTTATTACAAGTGTTTGTACATGTTCCTGGGAATACTTATCAAGAATGATATTCAAAGAAGATCTTAAATTTTTTGTATTTGTATTTCTTTTATTCTTATCATTGTACAAATATTAGTGAAATAGAAATCTTTATTTTTGAGACGTTGGACGGGATATTCTCTATTTATACAATCCTTATCACGCGTTTAGATAAATTTAGGTCGTTAATATTTATATTAAAATTGATTTAGATATTTGACTAAATAATTCACACTTTTACACTAAAAAAATATTACTTAGTCTTTTTCTTTAGAACAATTTTTCTTTATTCAATCTTGCCTTTTTTATACAAATATTTATATTCTTTTGTTAATATGTATTTTACGAAAACATACGCATTGTATTATTTCAATACATATATTTACAAACATTGACTTTTTTTTTTCTTCTTTTTTCATTTTTACCCCAATTTTAATTAAAAAATCAAACTCCTCTCTCAATATTGAACAATAATCATATTCTTCCTTTTATTCCATTCAATGTCTATTTTGTCTTTATAGTTTTAATTCTATATTTATGTAATATTTTTTTATATTATATGTAATGAATATTTTTTTAACATGGATATTTGTAGCATTTAATTTAATTTTATTAACTTTATACGCAAATTAATATGTTTTATAAATTTATCTCAAAATTTAATGTTATATTTTAAGATCGTTATTTTAGTATTATATGTATTAAAGAGTTGTTTGGTGTGAGATATAATTATAATAATTTAGAAATAAAGTTCATGATTATTTATCCTGCGTTTAATTAGATGTATTAGGTAATCTCAAAATTATTTGTCGCACCATTTATACCACAGTGATGAGATAAGTTATTATACATACATGTTAGAGGTATATTTTTTTGCAAAATTAACTTTATTAATGATAATTTAAAATTTAAAATTTGTCTGTATTGTTACTTTATATAATTATTTAACGCTAAAAGGTAGATAAAAAATATAATACAATTCTCTTGATTTCACAAATTGAGCAGATAAACTAAAACATTTATTTTTAGCATGAGGATCAAGTAATAAGAAACGATATTATCTATTGTCTATATCAGTAAATAAGCTGTGATTGCCATTAATAGAGTATTACATATTTTATAATTGATATAAGTAAATATAATCTTTAAAATTTGACCTTATTTTTATTCGAGAAAAACATCTAGTATCCCTGAACTATGATTAAATTTGCTACGACACACGTTAACTTCACGGGGGTCCTATTACCCCTTAAACTAAATTTTAATGTGTTTTTATCAATCTTTTTAGCTAACATGATACCTTTTGTCAATCGTTTTAGATGGCGTGACACATTTGATATGGACTCCATTTTATGTAATAAAGGTGTCACATTAGCACAAAAAAATGATAAAAATACGCTAAATTTGAGTTCAGGGGATAATAGGACCCCTGTGAAGTTGGAGTGTGTCGTAACAACTTTGACCATAGTTCGGAGTGGTACTAGAGGCTTATCTTTTTCATTTATTGTTTGTCTTTTCTGCATTGAAATATTTTTATAAAATTAGTAGTACTTATTATTTTCACTTGTTAAAATAAATTTTATAGTTTTGATAATTATTAATAAAACTAATTTTCTTTTTATTCTAATTTACTTCATAAAGATCATCATTAGCTGATATATTTCTTACTTTTTTTTTTCTAGAAGATAATGTTTATGTTTTTATGAAAATTTTGTTATATGAATAATGTTTATGTTTTTATGAAAAATTTGTTATATGAATTTTTTTTAAAATGAAAATATGATGATTTTAAAGAAGTTCAAAAAAGAATAAAAAAATTGAGGATAAAGGGTAAAATAGAAATTTTAAAAAGTCAATTAGGATAAAGGGGGGAGTATGATTATTATACAAAGTTGAGGGGGGAGTTTAATTTTTAAGACAAAGTTGGAGAGGAAAAATGATTTTGATTGGGAACCACATTTATTGATTTTGAAGGGTGCCTAGCCCCTTCCCTTTAGAATAATTTGAATCCTTACCTAAAATTTAAATTGGTTTGGTCGATTGAAATAAAGTCATACTTGTCAAACAAATAAGTAGGTTTTCTATTTTTCCTTAAAATTAGGTGGCAACTCTGTATAAATTAATCTTTTTTTAGAGTCCATAATGTCGTGCTCGTTTTAACCTTAGGTAAAAATCAAGTATGACAGGATTTACATGCTTGTTTTTTTGCACTAGGGATCTTGTATCTATTGGGTATACAAATTCAAATTTTCAATCATTTAAAGATTCAAGAAAATCTACCTCAAAATATGTATTTACTTTAGGAGGTGGAGCCATTGTTTGGAGGAGCATAAAACAATCATGTGTTGTTGATTCTACTATGGAAGCCGAATATGTAGCTGCCTCTGAGGCGGCTAAGGAGGCTCTTTGGCTAGGTAACTTTCTAAAAGAGTTTGGAGTTATTCTTTCGGTTCAAACAACACTGCCATTTTATTGTGGCAATAATGGTGCAGTTGCAAACTCGAAAGAACCATGAAGCCATAAAAGAAATAAGCATATTGAGAGAAAATATCACTTGATTCAGGATATAACTCAAAGGGGTGATGTGAGAGTTTTGAAGATCGGCTCAAAAAAAGAATTGGCAGACCCATTTACAAAGGGCTTAACCCAAAAGGTTTTTGATAAGCATGTGAAAGAAATGAATGTTAAAATTGTGCATGCATGGTTATGAGTCTATGTGGGAGATTGTTAGGATATACTACTAACAATATTTTAACTTATACATGAAAGAATAAAATTGTCGGTTCTTATAAGTTATAAATTAATGTTCACAATAAAAAATGAGGTAAGACAAACATATTGATGATTGTAGTATAAGATTAAATATAATTTGATCGTAATTATGAGATGTAATATTCCAACTTCTTGTGCTAGTACATTCGTATGTATTGAATGGACCAATTAGAGATGTTTATTTATGTTCGAAATATTAATAAAAAACTTCTCTAGTCTATTATATATACTTATACTCTTAATCTTGATATAGTTATTATGACCTATGTGGTTTGATTTATTATTTTAATCTATTAAAAGGTGAGACTATTTTATGAGTCAATATATTTCTAACAGATTGGATGCGGACGAATCACTTAGTGAAATAATAATTAGTTGATAGAACCATGACTCGGACTTGAGATAGAAGACACCTCTTTATGATTGCTTATAAGTTTTCATATGAAAATACTGCAGATGAATTTTATATTCATCATGTGAATAAGTTATGCATTATAAATAAATGATTAAATTATCAATCAATTAAAATTTTCAAAAAATTTAATTTAATTGACCGGTGTCAGTAATTCTAATAAAGGGAGTTAAATTAGATGTAATGGTAGATTTCGAAATATAATCGAGAAGTGCAATTACAGTTTTTTAGTGAAATAATTTTTAATTTATTGTGATATGATAATTCATTAATTTTGCGAATTGATATCATAATTGGAAGGCTCAATTTATAAATTTGTGGTCCCTGTTATGCTAGATTAATTAATCAACTCGGAACAAAATAGAAATAAAACGTTAGCATTTAAATAGAAAAATATTTTCATATTCTTGGAAAAAACGTTTTGATATTAAATATATAAACGTTTTTACTAATTCAGGAAAAAATATTTTTGGTGTTTAATGGAAAAAACGTTTTTGGGATATTGATGGTTAAGTAATGCTTTAACAGTTACACAATTGAAATTGTGTATACGTATAGGGCTAAGGTTTTCACCAGAATCATCCTTACGAAAAAATAAATTTACACTTACCACTCAAGTGTTGATTGAAAAAGTTTAGTCTGATTTTAGTAGAAGATTGCAGTCTTGGAGAGCATTGCTTTGGGCGACTTCTGTAAAAGCTTCAACAGGTTAGTAAATTCATCAATATCTATCTTTAATTATGTTATCTAGATTTCATGTAAGTTAGATTGATCCTTGTTAATTGCCTTCGATATGTGTGTTCTTACACCATCATATTTTGGGTACACATATGCCGCTATTGTATATACGTATTCATTAATTGTAGAGGCATATATATACACCTAAAGTATGAAGAATATATACGTACAATTTATCATAATTAAAGATATATTTGCCATTTTTTGCCTTTAGTGCAATCAGTACATCTAATAGCAGTGCCTTCTTGCAAAATCAACCCCTTTGTTTTGTATCCAAAAAGGTGTACAGAATTGACAAGGGAAAATACTTAGGTCAATTCAATTCCTACCCCAACTTTGGTGTTGGACCATAAGAAATATGTGGTATTGCCACCCTTCTTCTTATGTTGCCTTTATTAAAGTTAAAAAAGTATATTTTCCTTGTGTTGTTGGTTCTCTAGAAAAGCAAAAGTTTAATTTTTACTCATAATTTTCAATTATTTTAGGTGTTGTTTGATGTGTGACTAGAAGAGTTACATAAACATTAGTAATATGAGGACTAAATATGCAAGTATTATTAATGAAGAAATTGATTATGTAGGTGTTACCGTATGAGCAGCGTAGGAATTAATAATACATTTTGTCTACACTAAGTTATGCATGATTTTGTTATTTAAATAAAACATGAAATCTCTCATAAATTATTTTGTTATTCCGTTGCACCAAAATTCCTAGTTATTTTTCATCTTTTATCTCATATATATAAAAATTAGTATCGTTTGGGCCGTGCTTACAACATTAACATTTATATTTGTAATTTATTTTTTATTTTTTGCTATTTTTATTTTTTGTCTGTTTTGTACCATTATATTATTACAATATAGTTTGATTATTTTTTGATATTTTTAAAATGTTAAATTATATAGCTGTTTAATTTTTTGTCCTATTTTTTTTGTCATTTAAAAAAAATGTCTTTTTTCTTTCTTGGATTAACTTCAACTTTCCAGGTGTTTAAGACAACATGATCAATAGATATTTTGTCCTTTCCACTTATTTTTAGTTTAATACCATAAAATTTAAAAAGATTTGTTACTTTTTTTTAAAAAACTTTATGCTAAGTCAAAATCAAATAAATAAATTAAAACGGAAGGAGTAAAGATCTTTATAAGTTTACATTTTTTCTTATGGTATGTTTTAGGCTTTATTTTATTTTCAAACAAATGCACACACTAAAATTTTTTTCCTTTTTATTTTACTGGATATTTTTAAATAAAATTTTTTAAAGATCTAAATTAATTTTTGCCTTATATTTAATTAATTTTATTATTTTTTCTCAATTAAACTTTAGAGATTGGACAATTTTTTTTTTAAATGATACAATATTTGGTTAGTATAAGATGCTACAAACTATTGTATGATTTATGAAAAAAATATTATTTAAACTAAATAATTAAAAGTCATACTTAATAAATTATTTTTTGTAGATGTTTCTTAGGCTTTTGAGCTGTAGGTGACAAAAGAGTTTTAAAATGAGGTGTAAGTGACACAAGTCTTAATTATTGAGTGGAGGTGACAATTACTTTATTGTGGATTAAAAAGTTGGGGAAGTTTGAAAATAACTCACAAGTTTTTAAATTTACACTTCGATCCAAATATTTACCTATATAACGAAAAACGGAGGAAAAAAAGGTTTCTTTCTCTCTCTTCTTACCCATTGTTGTTTTCTCTCTCTTAGCGATTTTTGTTGTTCATTGTTACTGCTGCTTTATTCATCATCTTCTGCTTCATTATCATCATCTTCTACTTCATTATCATCTTTCTCTTCTTTTTGTTGATCATTTGTTGTTGTTGTTATTACCGCTACTGTTGCTATTTGACCAATTTCTTAGGTCAAATTTTATTTCGAACATCACTTTCCACTTTAGCATTACTTCATAGGAGACATTGGTAAGTCAAATTATGATTTTTAGTTGAATTTGTTATCTGGATAATTGCTACTGTGTTGTTGTTCTTCCAACAATGGATAGAACCCGATCATGAATCCAACATAAGATCCATCTGTTTAAATAGATAAATCATTCGTTGCGATAGATGAGATATCTGTTTCAATGGAAGACTGATATATTGGATTCATGTTTAAATAGATGGGTCATCTGTTGCAACATTTGACACATCTGTTACAACAGATTAGTTATCTGGTACGACATGATAAATATCTGTTTCAATAGATTAGTAACCTGTTGCAACAGAACCTAAACATGATTCCAATAGAAGTGTTATCTATTGTAACAGGGTTAATATCTGTTACAACAGATTTCTAACCTGTTACAACAGGTAAGTCATCTGTCGCAACATGTTAATTATCAGTTGCAATATATCACTCATCTGTTGGAATCAGCTTTAAAAGTGATTTAGTACTGTAACATCAATCCCAACAGGTGTTTCATCTGTTGCAACAGATATTCAGGAGCATAACATGAATCCCAACAGGTAAGTAATCTATTGCCACTGATCACTTACCTATTGCAATAGATTATACATCTGTTGGGATTCATTCATGGAGGGATCAATAATAATAGGGGTGGATTGTTATGGTTAATGGATCGAGAAGAACAATCGATATGTATGGCGTTGGAAGGAGGGTGAAATGCTAGAGATGATAGCTATGATAGTCCAAAATGATGTTTTGTATGATGATTTTATGAACTTAATCATCAAATTTTGTGGACTAAATTGTCAATCGAAAGAACTCGCCATCAGCTACATGCACAGCTCCTTTGAAAATCAAAGGGTACTGCCTTTCAACATAACTGATCAGGTTTGGTTGCCTGCTTATCTAAGTGATTCAACTAGGTCGGTGTTAAGGGTGTACATGGTTGAAAAGATGAGAGAGAATGAAAACTAGAACGTAGAAGAAGAAGAACTAGAAGACTTCTTTGATGATAGGTTGGATGATCTAGACATGAATATTCCAGATGATGATCAAACACCTACGGCCATTGATGCGAATAATATGATGTGCAGTTCTTTTCAATCGACATATTTTGGAAATCTTCAAGATGATGGGACCGGATTTTTTATTAGAATGTCATTCAAGGACAAGAATGAACTATTTTATTTATTTCTTGCTTGAAAAAAGATTTCAGAATAAAGAAGGTGATTAGTTCGAGTAGTGTCTTTTGCTTCAAATATGCTAATTCAAACTGCAAGTGGTGGTTGAGAGCGGTGAAGTACGCAAGTTCTAATAGATTCGTCATTCTTAAACATGAAAAGCATCACACATGTGGTTCAGAGCACATCTCGAGCCAAAATTCTCATGCCACGGCAAAGGTCCTCGGTGAATATTTTAGGAGTAGTTTCCTTGATGGAAAAGGCCCTTCAACAAGGGTTATGACCAATCAACTCTTTATAGATTTGGGTGTCTTGGTCAGTTATTGGAAGATATATATGGCTATGGGGATTGCCAAGGACCTGGATAGGGGGACACTCGAGCATGGGTATGCATTCCTGGATGCCTACCATTACATGATTGAATCCGCAAATCCTGAAAGTAAGACGACATTGCATCTAGGTGAAAACGGAAGGTTCAAGTACTTTTTTGTATCCTATGGTGCTTGGATTCAAGGTTTTTGACATTTGAGAAAAGGCATAGCCGTCGACGGTACCTTCTTAAGGAGCAGGTATAATGGAGTTCTTCTAGTGGCGGTGGCGTATGGTGAGGAGAATCACATCTTTCCTATCACTTTTTGTGTAGCGGACAAGGAATGTGATGCCTCTTATGAATTTTTTTTGAACAACTGTGAAGCTGCGTCGAAGATACTAAAAAGTTGTGTTTTGTATCGGATAGGCATCCAAGTATTCCAAAGATGGGTTCGCTTTTCTTCACTTCAGCTTACTTTGGTTGTTGCATCAGGCATCTTGGAGAGAACATTCGAAACAACTATCACAATGAAAGGGTCATCACCCCTTTTTATAGAGCAGCTATAGCATATAGTAGATAGGAGTTTTTAGACTATTTCAATCAAATAGCGGATACGAATCCCAAGGTAGAAGAATTTCTCGCACGTGTCGGTTTCAAGAGATGGAACCGGGCATTCTGTCCAGCAGATAGGTACATTCTTATGAATTTAATGTCTTGTTTGATTTACAAGTTTAGTATGATGTCGTACTAAGTGATTCTTTTCTATAGGTACAATATTATGACATCAAACATAGCTGAATCAGTGAATTCATTGTTTGGCGATGAAAGAGAATTTCCCATGAAAGTCTATGTTTGAAAAAATAAGCAACAAGTATAGAAAATTTTTTAACGAAAGGTGTGTGCAGTTCAAGTGCCCAGAAGAAAGAACCCGATTTGTTTTTGAAATTAAAAAAATAATATCAACGAATGTTAGTTTGGGAAATAGGTTATTCTCTCATAAAATAGCAGATTACATATTTAGTATCACCGGTCATGGTGATGCTGCTACGGATCTTCAAATAAGATCTTGTACGTGTAGAGTTTTTGACTTGAACAAAATACCTTGTCCGTTGTGGTAGCGCTTCGAGCTCAATACAGTCATAAATATACACCTAAAGTTTATGAGCACTCCTCTCAATATTATTCGGTGAAAATTATGAAATGGCATATAATGGGCATATTACTCCGGTGCCTCCCAAAGAATCTTGGGTTGTTCCTGTAGAGCTTATGGGGAGATTAATATCTCCTCCATATATTGACCCAAGAACTATCAAACCAGAAAGAAAGCCATATAAGAGGAGGCGTGGAGAATCATTTTCATCAAGAAGAAACAAGTGCTCCATATGTAAGTGCACTGGCCACAAAAAAACTACATGCCCGAATCGTAATCCACCATGATCGTTGTAATTGCAGAAACTTGTGTTGTTGTTTGTTTGTTGTGGACTTTTATATATTTAACTCATTATTGTGAACCTAATGTTATCATTTATTATATATAAAATATCCTTTTTAATATCTTGTGCATCAATAAAAAGAGGCAAAATATGAACTAAATAATACAACAGACCACAATTATTCTCAACAGTTCCATCAAACTGGAATATTTTCCTCCAATAGATGATAAATCTATTAAAACAGATAAATAATCTGTTGATAGAGACCCAACAGATGACCAATCTGTTCCAACACATGGTCCATCTGTTGAAAGAACTCAAAAGCTAAAATTGCTAGTGCTACTAGATTCAACATTGCTCCTTGCCTCCAACCGTCGATATGTTAACATGTATGTGTGTTTAAAAGAAATAGATAGAATTAAAATTGAGTAAGAATTAAAATGCCAAAGTTGACTAAAAGTAATTTTTTCATTAAATGAAAAATAAAATACATTAGGTATAGACCCGATATAGAAAAATTAAAATACATATGCTAAAAGAAAAAATACATTCTAATTATTATTATTATAATCATCATCATCATCATCATTAATGACAGTCGTCCAATAAACTCGCAGTAGCAGGGCCCTCATCAGCCTCTGCATCTCTCTGAACATCGTCGCTCTCACAACAACCAACTCCCTCTACAGGTCATTAACTTGCCTCTAAAGTTTCTGCACTGTGTCGCGTAGAATAGCAATTTCTGGAACGGGATCATCCATATCTAGAACATGCATGAATTGACAAATGTAAAGAAAAAAGTTCAAAATATAATACAACGTATATGACCAACTGGTAAATTTTCACTAGAAAAAAACTTACCTCAACGGGAAAGAAATATGCTCTTTGAAGAGAAGTGGTTGAAGATGTCACACGAAAATAAAAATGTAAAAAATAAATAAAGTTGAGTAGAATGAAGATTAAGGAGGGACCTATTTATAGAGGATTGAATCTGGATGTGTCAGGCCAAAAGGCACGACTGTTCAGCTCTATTGTATTAATTACATTCAAACTGGTGGCATTTTGTTTTCTATGAAATTTATTTAACATTAATACTTCTCACCTTTTCAAAATGGTTTGAGACTCGTTAACAACAGTTATTATTGAGCTGTTGCAACAGATCAGCCATCTGTCACAACAGATTTAGTATCTGTTGCAATAGATGGATTGAATGTACAACAAATGATTTGTTAAAATAGATTTACCATCTGTTGCAATAGATGGATTGTATGTGTAACATATGACACATCTGATGCAACATATGTATTATCTGTTGTGATAGATGAACCATATGTTGGAGGAGATGTTTTGATTTCTTCTAACACCTGATTCATCAGTTTTAACAGATAGAGTATTCGGTTAATTAGCTCTTTTAAATGTGTTAAATAAAAAGTTACGACTCTTTACCTCTTTTTAATAGTCCCTCCGTTTTGTATTAGTTGGGCCCTATAGACTTGGCAGACCAATTAAGAAAAATATTAATTAAGCAATTATTTTACCAAATTGGCCTTCTTAATTATGCTTTGAAAGTATAAATGTGAATTATATACTTTATGTAGTCATTTAATAATAGGGGTAATCTTGGAAAAATATAATAATATTCTCTTGATTTTATAAATAGGACAACTAAATTGAAACAAATATTTTTAGCAAGAAGTAATCACATACGTGCAGGTGAATAAACACCGTCTGGTCTGTTGTAACAGATTTACCATCTGTTGTAACATATGGATTATCTGTTACGACAGATGGACCATATGTTGGAGGAGATGTTTTGATTTCTTCCAACAGCTGATTCGTCAGTTGCAACAGATGGAGATTTTAATTTATCAGCTATTTTGAATATGTTAAGATAAAAAGTCACGGCTCTTCAAACCTTTTTTTTAATAGTTATCACATGCGTGCAGATGAATAAACAACATTGTTTGATATGTCCTGATGGGGTAGGAAGAATAAGGTGCGTGAAATGGAGCCCATTTTCATGCATGGAGTTATGTATATTATTGATCAGGCTACCATGACAAACACGCATAAAGTGCAATGATTTTGTGAATGTAGTTTTTTACCGATTAGACATTGATCCTTCAAGCAAGATCTTGCATTGTACAGTTTAGTTTGATAGGTGCGAATTGATAAGGCTGAAGGGTTCTAAGACGGTGGTGTTGATACCCCATTACAATTTAATGACGGTTTATGCTCATATTTTTGCGTCAAGTTTGGGGAAGGGTTCAAGATTTTAGCAGCAGTGTAAATATCCAATAGTGATTAGACCGGTTTTAATGGTGCAATAGACTTCTTGAAAGGCCTCAGAAGCCTCGTAATGCAATAAATAACGATGGAACAAATAGAAATTGCCCTAGTCTAAACTTATATGGATGGATTACTGGAGAAGACTTTTATACAACAGAAGGCGCTTGGGAGAATACCTGTGCACGAAGGGGGAGGTAGAGAAGGCCATATATTATCTCAGACCTTGTTTAAGAGGAAACACAGGGTAGGAGGGAAAGTGTAGCAAAATTAGTCAATGAAATTGACATGAGAAATGAAAAAAATAGATGAGCTTCAAATATGGAAGTGTATCCAAATATAAAAATCCATTAGTTGATGAAAAAAAGAAGAATAGTCAACAGGACTGGAGCTGGACACTTTGCTCAAGAATGCAACTAGCGAGCGTGGACTCAATGAAGACTCTCACAAAGTGCAAGACTAGAACTCTAAGAAAGAAGCTTCGCGAGCACGGAAGGTGGTAAGATTTTCGGTCAGAATTGAAACTTGAACCAACAACTACTGAAATAAAAATAAGAAAAGCCAAGGAGTCAATTTATGAAGTCTAACTTGCATGTCATGCCTTCTGTTTGTGGTTATGATCAGGTCAATGGAACTAGAAACAAAAAGGTTCGAAGTTGGGCCAAAATCCCATGCCTTGTTATTTTCACTGCCTTTGACCTGACCAGAGCCATAAACAGGAGGCATAGGATGCAAGTTTAAATTGAGAAATTGCCACCTTGGCTTGATCCCGTATTTTTAATGCAGGAGTAGTTGGTTCAGGTTTCAATTCAGATCGATAATCTTACCACCTTTCGTGCTCGTGAAGCTGCTTTCTTAGAGTTCTGATCCTGCATTTTGTGGTTCTTCGTTGAGGCCATGCTCGCCAGTTACAGTCTCTAGCAAAGTGACCATCTCAATTCCTCTTGACCATTCTTTTTTTTCTTCAACGACTAATGGATTTTCATTTTTGGATACACTTTCACATTCGCAGCTCATCCATTTTTTTCATTTTTCATGTCAATTTCATCAGCCAATTTCTCTACCATTTCCTTCCTACCCTATGTATCCTATTAAATAAGGACTGAGATGATATATGGCCTTTTCAACCTCTCTCTCCCCGCACAAGCATTCTCCTAAGCACCTTCTGCTGTATAATAGTCTCCTCCAATAACCCATCTATATAAATTTAGACCAGGAAAATTTCTTTTGGTTCCATCGTTGTTTGCTGCAGTGCGAGGCTTTAGAGGCCTTTCAATATGTCCATTAAGCCATTAAAATTGGTCTAATCACTATTGGATATTTACACTACCACCAAAAACTTAAACCCTTCCCCAAACTTAACACAAAGATATGACCATAAACCGTCATTAAATTGTAATGGGGTATCGACACCACCATCTTGGTCCCTAGGTCTTACTAGTTCGAACCTAATAATCTTAACTGTAAAATACCATATCTTATTTGAAGGATTGACGCCTAATAGGTAAATAACAAACATTTACAAAATCATTGTACTGGATGTGTGTTTTCATGATAGATTGATTAGTAATACATACCTCCCACAAATGAAGTGGTTCCATCTGCAAGCAGCTTATTCTTCCAAACCCATCTTTACCCGAGAATAATGCTAGCCGAGAAAAAGTGGATCCAGTTTCACTTTCTTTTATCTGCAAACACGAGAAATACATTTGATGTCAAATAAGAGAAGAACAAAAAGAACATTACAAAAGGATAACACAAAATTAAGTGAAACAATAGATGAACAATCTGATGCAACAGATTACCCATCTATTCAATCGATGAGGCATTTGTTGCAATAGATGGATGACATGTAGGAACAAATGGTTTATCTCTTGGAATAAATCAAATCAGCCTTGCTACTGGTTTCATTTCTTCAAACAGTTGCTCCGTCTGTACAAAAAGGTAACACAAAATTGAGTGAATCAACAGATGACACATATGATGCAACAAATTACCCATCTGTTCAACTGATGAGGCATCATTGAAATAGATAGTTGACATGTTGCAACAGATGGATCATCTGTTGGAATAAATCAAACTAGCCTTGCTACTAGTTTGATTTCTTCAAATAGTTGCTCCGTCTGTTCTAACAGCTGATTCATCAGTTGCAATAGTTGAGGAAACTGTTGCAACACCACCACCAACAGCATTAACAACAAAGAAACAACACCATATATTCCAACACCATCCACAAAACAAATGTCACATGTTCCAACACGACTATCACCCGCAATAACATCACCACCAAAGTACCAAACAAAAGACATTAAAAAACTATACTAACAACAAGGCTTTTTAAGTTCTCCCAACAGATGACTTTTTTTTGGATATTTTAATAAAAACAATGGTTCGTTCATTCAAGACTTAAAAGTCACCTTTTCTTTAATTTTCTCAATAAATAGGAAACTGGTAATGGGTAAATCATTAATAGCAACAGATGTAAATATCTAATTTAAATGACATACAAAGAAGAAGACGACATGAAAAAAACAATAGTGAACTGTACCTGCAATGTCAAAAAAGATAAGGGATCAGAACATCCAGTTCAGTCGAGAAAAGATATTGATTGGTTGAGATATGAAATGATCCTTATTCGAAAAAAGAGAGAAAAGAGAGGAAAAAGAAACAAAGAGAATTGAGAATAAATAAGAGTGATAGATTGAGTCTTACTTTATGGCTGAAGGAGAAAGTATCTAGATATAAGTTTTAAATATTCATTAATAACTTTTGAGGAGACAGTGACATTAAAAAGACCAAATAAGACTACTCAGGAGATTTTTGAGTTATCCAAGTAGTATGGAGTAATATTCTTTACCGCCTTAGTATTTTAACTTATTAATCTCGAACAGGAAATACTTAAATTGCTTTAAAAAAGGATCTTAAAATATTTAAGTGCAACAGATGACAATTTTTGTTTGGAAATTTCCAAAGCTCGGTCATCTGTCACAACAAATGACATAATTTGTTTGATAGTTTACAATAGATGTGTAATATGTTGCAACATATTACCTAATCTGTTTGATTTAATCTAATAGAAAAGATATCTGTTGCAACAGGTTAAACATTTCTTTATATATAATTTCAATTGAGTTCATATGTTAGACTAATACCTTAATTGAATAATCTAGGACTAGGGGTAAGTTCTTTATAGGGTCAACTACAACTTCAATTGAGTCTTTTGGCAATTGTATGATGAGAAGGTATTGCGTTCCTCCCAACCAGAGTCGTCGATCAATCACTTTGAGCCGAACCAATTCTTACTATCTCATATGTTCAACTAATACCTTTATTGATTATTCTATGACTAGGGGTGAGTTCTCAGAGGGTCAACTATAACAGATGTCAACACCTATTTGATAATTTAAAACATATGGGTAAATTGTTGCGACATATGACAATCAATTTGATAATTTACAATAGATTAAGTAATCTATCACAATAGATGACTTAATCTATTTGATAATTTACAATAGATTCATAATATATTGCTACAGATTACATAATCTGTTTGATTTAATCCAACAGAAAAGACATCTATTGCAACAGGTTGAATATTTGTTTATATATAATTTCAATTGAGTCCATATGTTAGACTAATACCTTAATTCAATAATCTAAGAGTAGGGGTGAGTTCTAATAGGGTCAACTACAACTTCAATTGAGTCTTTTGGCAATTGCATGATGAGAAGGTATTGTGTTCCTCCTGACAAGAGTCATCGATCGATCACTCTGAGCCGAATCGATTCTTACTACCTCATATGTTCAACTAATACCTTCATTGATTAATCTAGGACTAGGGGTGAGTTCTCATAGGGTCAACTATAATAGATGGCAGCGCCTATTTGATAATTTACAATATATGGGTAATCTGTTGCAACATATGACAATCAATTTGATAATTTACAACAGATGGGTAACCTGTCACAACAGATGACTTAATCTATTTGATAATTTACAATAGATTCATATTATGTTGCAAAAACTTACACAATCTATTGGATTTAATCCAACAAAAAAGACATCTGTTGCAACAAGTTGAACATTTGAATATATATAATTTCAATTGAGTCCATATGTTAGACTAATACTTTAATTAAATAATCTAGGACCAGGGGTGAGTTCTCATAGGGTCAACTACAACTTTAATTGAGTCTTTTGGCAATTGGTTGATGAGAAGGTATTGTGTTCCTGTCGACCAGAGTTGTCGATCGATCACTCTGAGCTGAACCAATTCAACTAATACCTTCATTGATTAATCTAGGACTAGGGTACTAATACCTTAATTGAATAATATAGGACTAGAGGTGAGTTCTTATAGGGTCAACTACAATTTCAATTTATTAGTTATTTGGAAATTGCTTGATGAGAAGGTATTGTGTTCCTCTTGACCAGAGTCATCGATTGATTACTCTGAGTCGAAATGATTCTTACTACCTCATATGTTCAACTAATACCTTAATTGATTAATCTAGGACTAGGGTACTAATACCTTAATTGAATAATCTAGGACTAGAGGTGAGTTCTCATAGGGTCAACTATAACTTCAATTTAATAGTCATTTGACAATTACTTGATGAGAAGATATTGCATTCCTCTCGAACAGAGTTGCTGATCGATACTCTGAGATGAATCAATTCTTACTACCTCATATGTTCAACTAATAACTTCATTGATTAATCTAAGACTAGGGGTGAGTTCTCATAGGGTCAACTATAACAGATGACATCGCCTATTTGATAATTTACAACATATGGGTAATCTGTTGCGACATATGACAATCAATTTGATAATTTACAACAGATGGGTAATCTTTGACAATAGATGACTTAATCTATTTGATAATTTACAACAGATTCATAATATGTTGCAACAGATTACCTAATCTGATTGATAATTTGCAACAGATGCTAAATCTAATGCAACATGTTAAACATTTGTTTTTATACAATTTGAATTGAATTCATATGTTAGACTAATAGTAACCTTTTGGCAATTGCATGATGAGAGGGTTAAAAAGTACGTATATCTTTTATAATTTTTAAAATAATTAAGATTAATTCAGACCAAATTAACATTTTCAAAACTTGTCATTCTTTTACAAAATATAAATCAACCCATACAAAACGTTTCATCATTTTAAATCTCAAGTTCTCACTCTTTTCTCTCTCATTCTCACTCAATAATACAGTACAGACAACAACTACTTAAAAAATTGCTCAACCCTTCACAACAGATCACTTTTCTTCTCATTTCCGACCACATAGCTCTTATTTTCGACTTCATTCTTTCTTGTATCAGTTGTTTCTTTGTCTTCGTAGGTAACAGAGTTCGAGAAGAGTTCTATAATTGTTATTTTTGTATAAAAAATAAGGGATTTTAAGTAAATGATAAAAAAATAAAAATTTTAGTTGTATTATCTTCGAGAATGGGGTTACAATTTTGAGTTTTGATGGTAAAATCGTAGGAAGAACTTGAGAAAACCCTAGTTTTTATCGCAGTGATCCGTTGACTGTTGTGCTATTATTGGATGGTATTCGTGGTGTTGGTGGTGGTGGTAGTAGTGTTTGTGGTCGTCATGGTGGCATTAATGGTGGCATTGGTTGGTGGTGTTTGTGGTGTCTGTCGGTGGTATTGGTATTCATACTATTTGTGGCATTGGTTGGTGGTGTTTGTGGTGGTGGATGTTGGTGTATCAGTATTGGTGGTGTTTGTAATGTATTTTTTTTAAAATTTATGCATACATCAATTGTGATGTAATTTTTATTTTGCTATTTTTTGTAGGTAAAACATGTCTCCCAAAAGAAAAGAAAGTAAAAGTGGATCAATATCTGACCACCCAAAAAAAAGGCTACAGTATAGAGGGATTCGAAGGAGCTTTGACCAAAGTGAAACTGAGGAGAGATATAAAAACAATATTGAGGGAGGTAGACAAGGGCCTGTAGATGGTGATGAAGAAAATAAAAGTGAGAAAGAGAAAGAATTAAAGAGTGAGAAAGAGAAAGAGGATAATCATCAACATGATGATAATTGATTACCAATGAGGTGTGAATTAATATCGACATACCAACATGATCCTGTCAAAACTTTTAGTATTGACAGATTTCAAGTGCGATGCCGATAAATAACCCAGAAGCATAACTAACTGGTGAAATTGTACTTAAATGTCAGATGAGGAAAATTTTTAATAAATTTAGGAAAATTATGAAGAACAAAAACATAGATGGACTTTTTAAGAAGAGCTTCTTTGGACGCTTTCTTGAGCCGCCTGAGGATCCTCTGCCCATTTTTGTTTTCCTATGACGATGGTATATGGTCTTTTCAAGCGCAGGATCAAGTACATGGGAGATGATAAAGATCCGAAGGAGGGGGGAAAAAGGAAGATGGATGAAATCTGGATCAACTACTGTGACATGCTGGTTTGTTTTGGCTTGCAAGAGTTTACCATAGTAATGGGTCTGAGATGCCATCGTCCAGAAGAACCACCACCCTGCAAAAGATCCAAGGCAAGAAAACGCAAGGAAAAAATAGATGGGTTGTTTGGCATTGCTCTACGTGTCTACAAAACATTGAATTTGTTGATAGATCTCAAGGATAAACTATACTAGAGCAGTACAGGGAGCAATTATGCTTAGTTTAGTTTACCCATTCGATTATATTGGCAAGAGACGTCAACAAGGTTATAGAAGATGATTTGTTGTCGTGTGCTGAGGATTTTGATAAATTTAACAATTATCCCTGGGGATATGATAGCTTCTACTTGATTGTCCAATATTTACTAACAAAGCTATCCTCAGGGACGATCACATTATACAACTTTTCTTGGGCTTTCATGGCAAAATTAATCACTATGTTTACTCAGTCATTAATTTATATTGAATATAGTTATTATGACTTTTTTTTGCTTGCTTCTTGTTTAAATTTTTTAGGCTTGGGCATTTGAAGCCATTCCCCCCTTTGAAAGCAGGTAATGGATTACCCGGATGAGGTTTCTCATACAAGGATGTTTAGGTGGTTGGATGCAAAGAGCAATACCAAAATCAAAAAGGCTGATCTCTTTAACCCTCTGGATGATGCAATATTTCTTCTTCACGTAAAACAATTTTAATCAATGAAAGATATTGAACAGATGTTATACCTGGTGCAACAGATATTATATTTGATGCACCAGATGGGACATCTGTTGCGACAGATTACCCATCCTTTGCTAACCGGTACAACAGATAGATAATCTGTTATGACATATCTTACATCAGATTACCGATCTGTTGCTTTGGTTCTCTGAACCCCACATCTAACAGATTAAACATCTACTACAAATTATACAACAAATATGTAATTTGAGGTAACATATTAGTAATCTATTGTGACATATAGATCATCTGTTGCATAACATGTAACCCAATAGCTTACTCGTCTTGTGCATCTGGTGCAATAGATTTGTAATCTATTGCAACAGATGATTGATATTTTGTATCAGATTATCCATTTGTTGCTCTAGTTCTCTAAACCCGACTCAAATAAATTTTAACCATATATTACAAACTATGCAACAGATAGATAATTTGATGCAACATATTGTTAATGTGCTGCAGAAGTTGACTTAAAATATAATCCAACTGTGAAAATTATTATATTATATAATTTAAATGTATTTGTCTTATTTTATAGGTTGTGCATCTATGGTCGTACCTACTGAGGAGGAGTCGGTGATGACTTCTTATATTACTCTAGGTCCTATTGATACTATAACAGACCCAACGGTGGACTTAATAAAGAGGGAATTGACTGGAGCAACAACTATAAGAAGAGTAGTTACGCAAGGTCAGCCTAATGTTGAGGCTCTTCATGACCAAACTACTAAGGTAGATCCGAGTGCTTCTTCTGGTGGAGTTATTGGTGTTGGTGGCAGGCATGTTGATGCTGCTACCACTCGTGATGTTGAGCATGTTCATGCTCAAGAAAAAATAAATATTTTTGAAAATACCCCTTTCACAGGTCCCCCTCAACCTTACACAGGTCCCTCTCACCTTTACATTGGTCCCTCTCACCCCTCTTCACCCTCGTATTTGTGTTGCGAATACGAAGAGTATAAAGACAGCTAGGATAAACTCTTTGAAAAAGTAGAGAATATCTCTAAAGATGTCGAGGAATTCAAACCCAAGATATGTGTCATACCATCCAAGAAGATGAGGGAGCGACACACTCCTACAGTGTTGGTTAGGAGAAAGAAAAGAGCAATTAGAGACGTAATCTCTGGTCGGAAATAAAAAAAATTACAATTCCTCCCTCTCCAAAAGCTGTTGAAGTTCAGGGGATAGTCAAGAAGGTAGACATATATGCGGAACTTGGCTCCGAAGAGAAGAGGGATCTGTGACAGGCTAAGAATACCAAGCCAGGCACACCAGATTACCCCAGGCCTCCCTTTCCCCCCCAGGACTTTCAGACTATAACTGATACGCGTATGCCGTACGAGGACAAGGCAAGTTTACTTTTCCTAACCTAGCCTTCTAATCCACCCCAAGAAGTAGAAGCTAAGCAACAGATGTGAAATCTGTTGCAACTGGTAGTGGTTCTGTTGCAACAGCTAGGTATACTGGTTCAACTGGTAGTGGTTCTGTTGCAACTTATTATCCATCTGTTGCATAAGTTGTGTTAGATTATTAATTCAGACAACCCTATGCAACAGATGGACCATCCGTTGCTTCTCTAAAATTATTAACCTATTTAAAAATTGACTTTTTAGATCATACCATGTTTACAAAATTCTCTGCCTCACGAGGAAAAGACAATTAACGTATCGAGAAGCTTATGACGCTGTCGATAGGATAATGGACCTCAACTTCTGCAAGAAGCTCAAGGATAGGTACGATCAACTCAATGGGGAGGCGTCAACCTGTGGCATGGAACTTGGTTTCATAGTTTCTATGTTGGACTTGGCTGAAGAAATGATAAAATATGTTAGAGGGGAGAGGCCAAATCCACCCGGCAAGAGATGGACCGAGGCAAAGAGGATTCTTCCAGTCATTAGCATGAACAGGATGAATTATCGGGCTATTGAGATACTACTTGAGGAGGGAAAAATCAATGTTTATGACTGCAATAAACCTTTCGTTGATGATTTCGATCTTTTTCTCCTCGTGGAGTCACTGATGGAGCTGTTGTCCATCTTGTTAAGGGAGAGTAAACTGATGAATCATTTGCCAAAAGAAGTGTTGATGAAGAAAACATGGGATTTTGAAGGTCAAAACAAGGGAATGATCCTTCCAAAAAATGATACCGGTTACGCAAGCGTCTCGCATGCTCTTGCACACATCGAATGTTCGCTAACCGGCATAAAAATGGCCGAGCCAATGACTTTTCTGTGCGACAATGCTGTGGCAAACCTGCAAGAGGTCTGGGCTTATGGGGTACTAACTGGACGCTTAGAGCTTGTGTATATAAAAGAGCCCGTGAAATAGCAATTTTTAATTTAAAATAACCCTTCAGTTTATTACATGTATATGTAGTGGAAATAATTTTTTTCTGATAAAAGTTAAATTTTTTGTAGTGCAATATATTGTCAATCTATTGTAAAATATATTGAATCTATTCTAGCATATAGTTTATCTGTTGTAATATGTTGGTCATCTATTGCATTATGCCGATGTTATTTCTATGTAATCTAAGTCTAATCTGTTGCAACAGTGGGAAGACCTATTTGATAATTTCTAATAGATGACCTAAATTTTACAACATATGCCTAAATATTTTTGATATTTTCCAACAATTAGCTTGAATATCCATGTGCTCAACAACACCGAACCAGTAGCAAATACCACCATGAAAATTTAAGAAATTAGGCTTGAATATCTATGTGCCCAACAACACCAAACCAGTAACAATAACGACCACAATGTAGTATCTTCTTGGTCGATTTTGTTTCTCTTCAGAAGCCTTGACTTTGTTCAACAAACCCCAGATTACACGATTTTCTTGTGAAGGGTATCATTCTTTATACCAATTAAAATAATTGCATCCACCCAATTTCTATAAAAAGAAGAACACAATTACAAAACAATTACAACTCAACAATTAATCAACTAATTAAATAAAAAATATTACCTTTGAAATCTTACAAGTAAAAAACCTACGACCTAGATTTTATTGAGTCCAAGAAGTCTTTACCAGAGCTTCATGACCGCACTTATGATATTAAAAATATTTATCACAAAAAATAGTGGAAGTTGCACTCGACATTGTCAAGCTCAGTTGGAAAAAATGAAAAAAAGATGGAGAAAAGAAAGACCAAATGCAAATAATTTGAAGAATTTGGATAGATAAAAGAATATGATGATGAAAAAGAAGATTTAAGAATTTAGGGTTAAATTTTAGGAGGAAGATGAATATATAAGACAATTGGGGGGGCGGGGGCGGGGAATGACCATTGGGGGCCAAATGACGGCAAAAGTACCAAACTGACACATTTGATGCCTATTTTATTTTACGTGTTTAAAATGAACACTGTCTACTTGATGCCTATCTGTTGCAATAATTTGATCATCTGTTGCATTATCTCGATGTTTCTAAGTCCATCTGTTACAATAGTGGGAAGACCTGTTTGATAAATTCCAACAGATTACCTACTTGTTGCAACATATGTCTAAATTTGTTTGATTTTATCTAATGGATGTGTCGTCTATTGCAACAAATACATTATCTATTGCAATATTTGAATCTAGTATTCCTTTTCAATAAATAAGTTTAAATCTAAGGAAAAAATAAAATTCATAGACAAAATAAAATAAATCGAAGCCTTCAGAAATTAGCTGAAATAAGTCAATTTGTTGCAGCAGAAAGGTCATCTGTTGGTATAAATAAAAGTGGTAGGAAGAGCAGTTTGATTTGCTAAAATAGATGACATATGTCGCAATAGATACTCTATCTGATGCAAAAAGTTAGTCAACTGTTGCATCAAATATATATATATCTATTTGATAATTTTCGGAAAATGTGTCATCTGTTGAAACAGATATGTGTCTGTTTGTTTTGTTATCTGGAAGACATATATATTCACCTTCTTCAGCTCGTGCTGCTCTCCTTTGGACATTGTACATTGCTCAATGCAACACACAGACAGAGGAGTTACAATTCGCTTTTTTGGATGCTTGATAATGCCTGGGAAATCGCTTTCCTTCTCATCTTAGCACTAATTTCTAATGGAGAGGATGGAAATAAAATCCTCTTTGATGGAATGAGACCCTTCTTAGATGTCAATTCCTTTACAGAAGCAGTTAATGCATTAATAGCATTAATCACTACAATATGTTTACCTCTGCAGTCTTGACATTTGCATGTAGAACATTCTCTGGGAGAGGAAAAATTTGTATAACTAGTATGATCATACTCATAATGGTTTGCTTTAAATACTGTAAGAGGAGCATTATTAGCACCAATAGCAGCACCACTACCACCACCAACAACTCTATCACCACTAAGACCATCAACAACAACAAGCCCACCCTCCAAAATTATTTTTCTTGTAATGGCTGTTGCTCCAAACAATTCCAGTTTTATTCTGTCGATGACCTTAGGGTCCGATAAAGTTTGCACAGGCCGAAAAGTAAGAAAAAATGGCATCTTCAACTCTCGATTGGTTAGAACTAGCAACGGATACACTATCTAACATAAATCATTACATATATTAGAATGACGATTATATCATTTAAAAAAAATCATTAATTAAAAGAAAAAATTAATTATAATTATACTTAATACATCCTTCGGGGGTTAAGAGATCAAGAAATTTTGCATTTTTATCAGTTTTGACCGAAACCATCTTAAGATTCTTGGACAGGAAACTCCTTTTTGGTAGTTCACTTGTCGTCTCAAATAAGGAATGACTTCAAACGCCCAAGCCTATAAAATAACGCCAATAAATCAAAATCATTATTGAGTAAAAAATTGAATTATATCATAATAAAAGAAAGAAACATTTACCATGAAAGCCCACTATCTTTGGTGCCAACGGAGTATGCAAATATTTGATAGTCATTTTGAAACTTTCATAACCCCAAGGATAACTGTTAAATGCCTCTAGATCCTCAGAGAGCTTTATTAAATTGAGGCTTATGTTGTTGTTAACGTCTCTCGCCCAAAAAAATATTATGTATAAACTAAACAAAGCACAATGAATGCTTGTGCTTCTTTGAAAGTACTTTACCTTTCAACGCTTCTATCAATTTTTTAGTTTTGAAGCTTGGACCAACAACGGACACCAGGTCATCATGATCACACGACTTGCCTTTTCCTTTTTTGGGTGTATGGAGTATTTTTTTTTGGGTTAGAATAGATATAACCTGAGAAGGAAAATAACATTTTAGTCCGGTAACTATGGAAAACTCATTCCAACCAAAACAAACAGGCATGCCACAATAATTTATCCACACCTCATCCATCTTATCTTTGTATTCATACATAAACCTGCGCTTGAGAAGTTCATATACCATTTTCATTTGGAAACGAGCATTGTTCTCCTCTGGCAAATCAAGATATTTCCCAAAGCAGCTGTCCCTGAAATAATCATCCAATTTTTGTTCTCAAAGTATTTTTTTGAAGGCGTCGAAAGCTTTTTCCATGGCTGATTTAACTATGAAATCACCCGTTAAATTTGTGGCACTACCACACTGTATTCTCACAGGATAATGATCAATACTGAAAGTTTTAACCAACTCTTCGGTGGAAGGGCTATTAGTATTTACATCATCTCTTTTGAAATATTCCTCCTCCCCGTGTTCATCATATTCTGCTCCCGATTGAGATAATGCTTGTAAAGCATGCTCATGGAATGATGGATGTAGCCTAGCTGCTTCACTTATTCTTTTACTTGGACTTGATTCGATTTCTGTTCTTTTGGAAACCATATTATCTAAAATTAATAGGAACATAAAAAAATATATTATAGTTGATTCATGCATCGTTAAAAAAGGATAACGATAAATCAAACAAGCAAAATAGTAAAATAACAGTTTTAACAGATCATCGATCTGTTGCACCAAGTAGTATATCTGTTGTAGCATATACCCAACCTGTTACAATAATACAAAATGTATCACTCATATTTTAAGACAGATTATCACACATTATTGCGACATATGAGTGATCTGTTGGAATAGTTAAATAACCTATTGTAATGGATGAGTAATCTATTACGATAATACAAAACAAATCACTCATCTGTTGAGAAAAATAAATGGTCTGTGCAGAAGATCACACATCTGCTGCAGCATCATCTATTTCAACATATGAGTAATCTGTTGGAACAGTTAAATAACCTGTAGCAATAGATGAATAATCTATTACGATAATACAAAACATATCACTCATCTGTTGATAAAAATGAATGGTCTGTACAATAGATCACACATCTATTATGACATCATTTATTAAAACATATGAGTGATCTGTTGGAACAGTTAAATAACTCATAGCAAGGACTGAGTAATCTGTTGCGACAATGCAAAATATATCACTTATCTATTGAGAAGTATGAATGGTTTGTGCAACAGATCACATATCTGTTGTAATATATGAGTGATATGTCGGAACAGTTAACTAACCTACAACAACGAATGAGTAATCTTTTGCAAAAATATAAAATATATCACTCATCTGTTGATAAAAATGAATGGTCTGTGCAACAGGTCACACATCTGTTGCAACACATGAGTGATCTATTGGAACAATTATCAACGGTCAATGCTTTTTAGATTTCTTCCAATATAGGGTCATCTATCACGGTAGATGAATGGTCAATTGAAAAAATCAAGTCTTGGACATTTTCTGTTGGAAGAGTTGATAGGATTTTACCCAATAAGAGGTTCATCTGTTGCATCAGATCATTAATCTGATGGTTCTTCTATTGCATTAGATGGTTAATTAGTTGCATCAGTTTTTTTATCCGATGCTTAATCTGTTGCAACATATGGTTAATCTGTTGCATCAGATAGTTAATCTGTTGCATCAGATAATTAATCTATTGCATTAGAATTGTAATCTGATGGTTCCTCGGGTGCATTAGATGGTTGATCTATTGCATCATATGATAAATCTGTTGTATCAGATGGTTAATATGTTACACCAGATGCATAATCTGTTAGAGAAAATGAAAAATAGTAGCACGATTTTGTTTAACAAAAAAAACAGCAATATCACCTTTTTTACCAAGAACAAGAACAAAATAAATTTACCCTAATTGTTGTGTTGTTTTTATAAACACAAACAATAAAAAATTAAACTTAAAACAATACAACAAACAGCAAAAAACATAATTTACTTCAAAAAGAGAAGAGAAGAAATACCGGAAATTAGGGTTTTATTCTGACCATATTTTAAATTAATGCAACAAATATTGAAATTGTTAACAATACTATAAGAGAAGTTGACTCAAGTTCCTCGTTTTCTTCAAAACTAAAAAGGCCATAAATTTTTATCTGTGAAAGAAGAAAAGAAACAATGAAGAATCTGAAGTTATTGTGGCCAGAGAGCAAGACTGTCACGTCGTTTGAAGGTTGAAGTTGAAAAGGAACTCGAAGCCCAACTATTTATAGTCGGATGTTGAAGTTGCCGAGGCTTAAAATGAGAAATTTGTAGAACAGTTGGTTGGGAGAGAGTTGAGAGAAGCTTTCGAGAGAGGGATGAGAGACAGGTTGATTTGAATTAAGAGGGGAACTCGAAACCCAACTATTTATCTCCGGAGGTGGAAGTCGCTGGGGGTTAAAAGGAGAAATTTTGCAGAACTGTCGGTTGGGAGAGGGTTGAGAGAAACTGTCGAGAGAGAGGAGATAGTTGTTGATTTGGATTGAAGAGAGGTGTGGGTTGGGTTGATTTGTATTTTTGAAAAGATTAGAAAGTTTTAAAAATATTAATCAAGTTCACAATTAACTTAATCAAATTTTCTAATGATGTTTGACCCTTTCAGTTGGTCAATGTCACCAATCCTTCATTCAAGACTTAAAAGACACCTTTCCTTCAATTTTCTCATGTTTCCTCAATGGGTGAAACCTTACCAGATTTCTAAAGCTTCAAAAATTTCTTGTGAGGATTAACAAAATGAGTGTTTTCTTTTATTAAATCATTATTATCCCACAAAAAAAGACAACAAAATTTTGAAGTAATTTTAGATGTGGTTGGATAAATAGATATTTTGAAGTGTCACTATCACTTCTTTATGACTAATCATTTTTTGTATATCATTTTAAAAGTCCATATAATTGTTTAAATTTACTAAAATGGATGAGATCTTGAAAGATCATTAAAACTATATTAAGGATAAAATAGATAAAATACATTCATGTGAGAACTATCAAAATGAGATATTCTCCCTTACATATAGTAATAAATTTAGTAGATTTTGTTAAGAAACAGATTTGTTAAACTTCATTCAATTTTAAAAATTAGTTCAAGAGGTAGAAATTGTCTGAATCATTTTAAAGAGATCACTCATTCATTAAAAAAAATAATTTTAGGACTCTTCGCATACTCCTCCTGTTTGATACTGAAAATTTAGTATGTGAATAAATTTATATGTAATCCAACATCAAAAATGAAAATTGAAAACTAGTGTCATCACCATCCTCAACCTACTTTTGAGCCACTTCTTATGTTCCCATAGGAGATTGCCCTGAATAGTCCTCCATTTTGTTAAGCTAATAAATCCCGTTAGTAAAAAAGTATACTTTCCATTTCAATTTTATTTTTTAAAGAAGAATAACATAATTTTATATTTAAAAATAATTTAATTTTAGCATTTTATTATGTTTTTAATGAAAAGATTTTAAAACTACATAAAATTATAATTTATAACTTGTTTCATTTCATAAATTTTACATATCTTTCTCTATTTTAAAACTTCACATAAATTAAATTAGAACGATGGGAATAATTAATACTTCCCATGAATGATAAAAATGTATGGGCGGATGAAGTCTTAACTTGCTAAGGAGTAAACATAAAGTTTTAATCTGCCTCGTCTTGCTATAATTAGAATTTGATAATCATTAATTTATCTTTTCTTGATTCATTTTTCTTTTATTCCTGTTTTCGTTATTTTTCTTTGTGAGGTTTTTACTTAATAATTGACCTTTCTTTAAATTTATTACTATCCGTTGATTTCTTTACGAGTTAAATCCATTGAAATTATATGTCCCAATAGGTTATTTGGGAATTAAACTTAATCAATTAGCAGAAACACTGATTGTGCAACTTTACATGTTATTAATTTTATGTTCTTATTAACTAGTATCTCACAAACTAATTGTGAAATTATTGAATAAACATAAACTTTCTTACTTCAAAGTCAATTGCTTATTAAGGAAATGATTCTACTCAATTTGCACAAACTCTTAGAAAATGTGAAAGAATTTAAGTATTCATTTCAAAAATTTAAAACGAAGATGAAGTGATTCAAGATGTTATAAATTCATTCAAAAAAATTTCTCAATTAATGAGAGATAAGTCATGTGGCACCTTTTTGCATGAGTAACCCATTTCATGAATTTTACACGTATACCAAATACATCATATAAAATTGATTATTCTTGACATGATAAAAGAGGGGGTTTAGCTGGATTAGAGCTGGAGAAATAGGATCAACATTCTATGAAATGAGATTGGAGTAAAATACTTGTATAAATCGGCTTATCAAAGTTTTGACCTTGATACTATGTCAAGAGAATTTGAACATTCAACTCAGAGCTTAAACTCTTTTTACGAGATACTTATATAATCATTGAAAGTCAAGTGTAATTAAATAAAAGTGTGCTCTATACAATAACTCTTTCTTTTAAATAATAAGATCGTCATATAGTTTAACATGAAATTAGAGAAAAGATAGATCCTCAATATTCCATATTCTCTCTGCCCTTTTCCCATGGGGGGGAGGGGGATAAAAGAGGGTAACGGAAATGTGTGCTTGTGGTGGTGGTGTTGATTTTGAACAAACTTCATTGCTGGAGCATAATACATCATCATTACCTTCTTCTCCCTCTGAGATCAAATTTTGAGCTAATTGTCCTAGAGATGTTCATTATCTCCTTGGCAGGATAACAGAAGCAAATAAGAAGCACTTGCTTGTTTCTAAGAAGATTGTGGAGTCTGTATCTCAAAAAAGAAATGATTAATATAGAGTCTAATGATTAGGCCTACTTTGTCTACATACATTGCGTGCTCCTTGTTCCTTATTACTCTTAAGTCTTAGTTTAGTTGTTAGTAATATTATATACCATATCTAAGGAGCTAGAAAAACATCCTAATTTACATGATATCCTCATTTTGTTGAAGCTAACATACGTTTCCAAAGTTCAAAAGAAATTCTCATTTATCAATTTTGATCTAGTTTCAACAATTTAGAAGAAAAATAATGAAGCATAAGAAAAGACAAAAATGTGAAAATGGAGGCTACTGTGTGACAATGCTTATGGGGTTTGAAGTAGAGGTCCTCCATGGGATGAATGGAGAGATGATATTATTCCAGAGACGATATAGCCACCAAAATCCAAAAGAAACGGCTTGGTAGGGCTTAATTTTTCAGGGCGAGATATTTCAGTTTTACATTTTTGTACAACTCATTGTCATTTCTTTGTGCATATTTATATCATGAATTTGGCTTCAAACTAGTGACACTTTCTCTGCTTTCCAATATACTGAAAAGGATCATAGAAGAACTCAGGTAGCAAATGCATACTTTTCCTTATTTATGGCCATTGGTAACATTCTTGGCTTTGGAACTGGATCTTACAGTGGCTGGTATAAGATCTTCCCTTTCACCCTCAGTACTACATGTACCATCAACTGTGCCAATCTAAAGTCCAATTTTATTCTTGACACTAACTTTATTGCAAAAACTACTTGTATTAGAATATCGAAAACCAAGGAGCAGCCTTTAGATCCCAGTCGTGGTTCCTCTCATACTAGAGAAGAGATTGTCGAATCAAGCCATGGTCAAGAAGAAGCTTTTCTCTGGGAGTTTTTTGGAATTTTCAAGTATTTCCCTGGTGTTGTTTGGGGGATCCTGCTTGTCACTGCCCTGACATGAATTTCCCACCTGGCGTCCGTAGCTACTTGATCTGTTCAATTTGTCCAAGTTTTAAGGGGTTGGACATGAGATATATTGCAAATGGGCTAAGTTTGTTTACAACCAATGCTAGCCCAAATTTAACCCATGAAACAACCCAAACTCAAACTTTCAATCCCAATAATTTGATTCTTTTGTAACCAAAGTTTCATTCAAAAGAAAAAGAGATAAGACACAAGTACCCACCTAAACTATACCTGAAATTGCTATGACACATCTAGAATTTACGGGGGTCCTATTACCCCCTAAAATCATTTTCTCTTTGTATTTTTGTGCATCTTTCATTCTGACATGATTGTCACGTCAGCACAAAAGGAGCACAAAAATATTCCAGTACTTGTTCCTTATCTATATAATTATAAACGAATCCCAACCTTGACTCGAGACTTGATATTAACCAAGGAAGTGACCTTGACCTAGACTAAAATTTTGAACCTGACTCATGATCCGACACCCAATATCGACACAAAATCTAAACCTAAAATCGATCCAAACACGGGACAAGGACCTTGACCCCCGACCCCAACTGAGGACTCGATCCCAGTCCAAACCTAGGACTTGACCCCTGACCCTAGCTTGACACTAACCTCGATTTGGTACTTGACCACGCCCCAAAGACCGAAACATCGACTCATCCTAATTCGGGACATCTAACCTCGGCTCAATTTGAAATTCGATACCAATTATTTAATCCAACTTGAAAATCGATTTCGATCTTGTTTCAAGACTAGGGCTTATTTGGGTACCCTAACCTTGACCCTCCCTCGTCTCAAGATTCGGCCCTTGACTCCGACCTTAACTAGTTACTTGACCCAACATTGATTTGAAACTTGACCCCGACCCAACCAGTGACTCAATCCTGACCTAACCATGACTCAATATCCAATCCCCACCCCAACCTAGGACTCAATCCCTAACATAAAATGAACACAAAGTTTAAACCCCGGCTTGACCTAGATTCGAGATCCAACTACGACACAACCCAAGGTTTAATTCTGACCATGACTTCAGCTCAAAATCAAACTCTCGAGTGAAACCTGGTCCAACTCAAGATCCAATTGTTGACCTTGACCCAATACTTGACCCCTATATAAACTTAGGGCCCGACCCTCTACCTAACCCTAAATTTCAACTCAAACCTCAATTAAAATTGAGACTTGATACCTGACTCAAATCCAGTCTCGACTCAAAAAATAAGACTCGACCCGAACTCGATGCAAGACATGAAAATTAACCCTCAATTCCAACTTAGGACTTGACCCTCAAATACAACCTTGACCATGGATGCGACCCAGACTCGGGACATGATCTCGACATTTGTAACACCTCGTATTTTTGAGCTAGAAATTAAACTATCATTCCTACGTGTGTAAACTATAATCCAATGATTTATATTTGAACACATGTGTCATGATCATTATCCTAGTGTGAAGAGTGCTTATGAGGTGGAAGAATATTCATAGGAATCACTTAGAGAAAAGTTGAGCTAAGAGCCTTTGATTTAGCCAAATTTTGGTATTCGATTCTACAAGGGTCAAATTTTAATGTATATAACTTTTTAAATCTGTAGAATTTTTCATCTCAAGACCTACTAAATTACATATAATTAAATTAGCTTTTCAACAGTACCAATTTTGCCTTTATCCAATATCCGAGTGAAAAGTTATGACCTTTTTCGTGAGAAACAATAAGTGTAACACCATGTGTTTTTAACACTCTAGTACTGCCTTAAAAATGACCTTTAGGACCCTTATTTCGATGGTAAACCATGTTTAGGTGTTATGGGTTGTATTGGGGGTATTTTTGGACGTTGTAATTAAGTGTGCATTGCTAAATAGACCCTCCACTAAGGCTGTGCGTCGCATGACAAATTCCAATAGCCACTGGATGGGATATGCTGTTGGTGTGCGCTGCGCACCCTCAGTTGTGCTTTTGGCGTGCATCACCCACCCTCAGGTGTGCTTTGGCTATGCACCGCCCAGCAAAAGCAAAGTGTCAAAGTTGCTCTGTTTTGACTTAATTTAAGAGCGTTGGGGTCTTTTCACACCTCTAAACCATTTCTAATCATCCTTAAACGAAATAAGGGGTATTTAAACACATTATTTCCATGCTCTTAACCCCAAGCGTCCAATACACGATTCAAAACCCTTCCCCTTTTCCCAAGAACAAAATTCAGATTTCTTCTCTCAAGAACTCAAGAATTTAAGTTTCAATTTCAAGCATTCTTCAAGGAATTCATCCAATCAAGGTATGTACGGTATTCATCAATGGGTTTCTTTCACTCATTGAGCCCAAAAATCCTTCTTTTGATTCGAGTATAAATTTTACTAGAATTATGATCTTTTTCCATGTAAACTATGAAATTTATTCATGTTTTTCTCGTTAGTTTTACATTCAAGCCAAGCTTAATATTTTATCCCATGTGAATCATTCTCCTACATGTTTGAAGTTTCAAAACCCTAAGTTATGTTCAATTAGCGTCACGTTAAATTCTTGAATTATGCTTTAAACTGTATACACATGTTATGATCCCAAGGATACCTAATCCTTATGTTTACATTCACGTAAGTTATCAGGTTATTGAAACATATCATGTTTTGGGTCCTTGAATTATGTCTTTAGACCATTATTTTAAATATTGTATCAACTTTCGACAATTATTCAGTGCTGGTGGGTTATGAACACCCGATACCTATGCATTTTTACATGATTTTCAAGTAACAAGTCAGTCAGACCATGATTTTATTATCACATTCAGATTACAATGTTCATGCCAAGCACCTATCAGTACATTACCATATCATGTTAAATAGACAATAATACCAGTGTCATTCATTTAGAAGTAACACTTAGCACCGAGTAAACACAGGGATGGCGGCTCCCCCATCAGTTAGGCATGAGTTGTTAGTAACAGTCCCTAAGTTTTAGACCTACAGCACCACCGTAGATTATGAGGAGGTCCCCCGTTAGTTAGGAATGATACCCTCATCCTTCGGGACATCAGCCTTGTGTATCCACATCATCAGTTATGTATTGGTACCCCTGGCAAGGTACCAACACCCTTCAAACTGGGTTGCAGGTTGGACCCTGATAACTCATATTGGGACATGTTAGTTGTAGTCAGCTCCCATAGTCTCAGTGCAATATTCAGAGTAGGTCAGTTCAGGTTTGCATGAGCAAGTGTACAGATATCAGTTATTCAGTTATACAGATCTCAGTTATCCAATTATGTAGATAACAACGAATCAGTCTTTCATATTATAGATTATTTCAGTTTATGTTTATGCTTGGTCATGCATTCTTAGTTTTACATGTTCATATTTTCATGCTATCTATACACGATCCTCATTTCAGTTTTACAACATATTTAGCTTTACATGAGATTTACATACAATATTTATGTTTCTACCGCTTCCTAGCTTACAAAATTATTTTCAGCTCATGAACTTATAAATTTCACAATGAATTATTATTTTTATGTACAACTATGTTTTAAATGCATATTTCAGTAGTAGCTTATACCCTCAGTTGTAAAGCATGTTTTAACTATTTCCATGAGTTAGTGCATGTCTCCATATACTCAGTACATTCCAACGTACTGACCACATATATGTGTTTATGGATATATTCCTTCATAGTGTAGGTACCAGATGTAGTCCACACGCTATGGCCAGACAGCTCTTAGCATTCAACAAGCAGGTGATGAGTTCTCTTATTTTAGGGATTTCAGTCCAGTACAATTCATGTATTGTATTTTGATTATCTATATGTATTAATTAGTGGTAGTTGGAGGTATGTCCCAACTATCTATAGTCATTATAGTAGAGGCTTCATAGATGATCAGTCGGAGTCATTCATGTACTCTCAGCAAATTCAGCTATTATATACATTCTAAATCAGTTGCTCAAGTACATTGCCAGTTCATGGGTTAACTTGGGATCACTTGTAGTTCTAAGCACTGTGTTACGACTAGGGGGTAGCATCGGGTCGTGACAACCTTGATCGTGAGCCCAGTTTCTATTTTTTCAATCACTTCACTATTTTCGAGAAAACTTGAATACAGACTCCATGGTTCAAGGATTAACTGCTCAACCCTCAGTAATTTGAAATAACTTTACTACAAGACTCGAAAATAATAACTCTATTGTACCACTAAAATAGCTAACTCTAACTGGATCAATAACAGACTAACTCTAGAATCAATGTCAACTAACTCTAGCAGACTCAACACATATGAAAAGAATAAACAATAAGGAAACCTACAATTATGGACTAGAGCAGTACACAATGATAACAAATTACTAAACTAAGACTCAAGTATAACATGATCTTAAGACAAATGTAACCACTGAGCAGGTCCCTGTTGCAAGTAAGGCTTTGGTTGAAAGATTTGCTTCAAGAGAGATTTGATGTTCTTTGCATATGGAAGCTTAGGTTTTCTTGTTGTAACATGTTGCATATATATGAGAAAATAAAACCTAGGATTCATTTGATTGGCTGAAGAAAAAAGGTATTGCAGCTTTCCTACCAAATTTCTGTCACCCGGTACTATTTCCAACTAGACTGCTGACTTAGTGCAGAAAGGCATAGTCCAGATAAACTTGGTCCCTGAGTGGTTGCAATTTTTATCATCAGAAGGTTGTGCATAACTCTACATGAACCAGGTCCTAAGGTTGGTTTGTTAATCATCAATACTAGAAACTTAACAATTTCCCCCTTTTTGATGCTAACAAACCCATACTCATCTGATCACAAGATCCACTACAAGTCTCTTCCCCCTGTCACTAATACCTGCTAAACAAAGATAAAACAAAGATAAAGCACTTTTTTCCATCCGCTGATCGATAAGAACCTGGTCCCTAAACTACTTACACATACATATATCTTATCTCCCATTTTTTAACATCATTAGAGAGGTAAAACTATAAACCACACAAAAGATAAGCACACATGTTAACTCCTGGTCATTGATATTACACTAACATGAATAAGTAAAATCATATGAAAAGAGAAAGATGATAGCATCAACACGCAAAATATTCATTTATCATAAAAACCAATATCGTACAATGTCTAGAACAAGAGCATCAAAAACCAAGTACAAGGTAAACGCCATGATAACAATAAATATATGGGGCTTAAAAGAAGGGGCTTAAGACTGCAGGACATGGCCGGGACCAGGTTGGATAGATACCAAGCAGAAGGATCAAAAGGAGGACCAGAAAATTAGTGAAGAAGGAGATTCATTCATTAATTTTCAGCGGAATGGTTCTTCAAGATTTGTTGAGTCAAGTCCTTAACTTTGGCTTCCAAATTCTGAATCTTGGACCTTAGCATTTCATTCCCAGCTTGTGGACTCTCACTTCCACCTAGTCCCTGCTCTTGCCTCTTCAAGTGAGCTATTTTTAGCGTAGCAAGTTCTGCATCCTTTTGCACCAAGTGAACGGTCATCTCCTCTAGCTCACTAGTCAACCTAGTTTAAACCTCAATCAGATCTACCACCACCGACGTAGACTTTACTCCACTTCTACATGGGATGTACTCATTGTCTTCCAAGGTAGACAAGATAAATATTTACTTAATGGATCCTTCCTTTATAGGGCTATAATCCATATCGAAATAGGCAAACACTCTGTTCAACAGAAACCTTTAAGCCAGACCATGCTTGCTGTCTGTTGTTATCATCACTTTGTACATATGCTCTATCATGATAGCAAACAAGTTTATATACTTGAATTTGGTGAGGTATTCCATTAGGAACATGTCAGATTTGGTCACAGTAGTGCTTTTTTCAGAACACTAAAAGAGAGCCTTGTTAACCAACTTAAATAAAAGTTGAAATTCCCCCTTAAGGGACTTCTTTGTGACTGACTTGCTATTTAAATCGTCCGATTTGCCAATATGCTTCAGGAACTTCTTAGACCACATTTATCTTTTAAGGACCTAGTCCCTTGAGTGGGGATACTCAATACCTCAACCGACACTTGCTCATCAATGGTAACATTCACTTCATGGACCTGACTCATTAAGTATAGAGCATCATTAGAAAAAGTTAGATTATGATAGACCATCCTCACTTCTTTCTCATGAGGAGTAAGAACATGGGGCTAATAGTAGTGTTACCAACTCTAAAATTGAGACATATAACAAATAGTTTAACAAATAAAAAATATAAATATAAATACAAATAATAAAATGGGGTAACACACTGCTGGATAATAAAATAAAAAGACATCGATAGAGTAATACTATAAACTGGCTATTTGAGATCGGAAACATCACCAGAACACTATGAACAAGAAACTATAGATACAGATACAAACAAAGCACTTCTCCCTACTATTATGAACTCACTCCTACCCATTATCCCTCTACCCTAATTTACATTCTCTACACCTTTGAATCAAGGGTCATGTACTCCATAAGCTGTAATCGCTCCATGCTATGCCTGATCACCCCTCTTTTATATTTCTTGAGCCTACCTCTGCCTTGCCTAAAATCATTCATAGCCTACCTCTCACATCTTCGTTCTCTATGGAATTTTTAAATCAAATGTAAAACCTAATCATCTCGATTAAAAGTTCATTTATGAGGGCTTATTTATGGATATCTTGTTTTAAAAAGAAATTGTTATCTCTAAAAGGAAATTATTCATCAACTTTAATTTTTTTTGACTATTTTTCCTTTTAGTTCATTAAGAAGAAGATATCTTTCTCTTTTTAAACCTTTTTAGTTTCAATGATCCCTATAATATTCAGCCTATTTTAACACCATTAACTTTTTATGAAACATTCAGCCCATTTTAATCCGCTCAACGGCCCGCCCTACCCAACCATTTCCCACCCTATATATAAAGATAAAATCGAACCACAAATACACTATTGACAGAGAAGAAGAAAAAAAAAGGGAAAAAGATGTCTAAAGCAGCAACCAGGGAGGAAGACAGCAAGCTGACTAGCGATCAATCTGGTCATATAAATCTCAAAGTCAAAACTCAGGTTATTATTATCATTTAATTTGGGTTTCCTTTTTCTTTCGGTCATTGTATGATTTTATTTTAAGCTTTTCAAAATTTAGGGTCAAAATAGATGTATATAATCGACCCAACTAGCTATTTAGGTTAAAAGGGTCATTTGGTACGTAGGATAAGATGAGATATCTCAAGATTAAGTATAAAACTATATAATTAATCATTGCCAATCAAACAAAATTAGTATTTTTTCCAATTGTTGTATGATTTATTAGGGTTTTGTAAAATTTGGATCAAAATAGATTTATATAATCTCCCCGACTAGCTATTTGGATTGATGAGGTCTTTTGGTATGCAATGTAAGATGAGATACCTTAAAATTAAGTGTTAAGCGGTATAAATTAATCATCATCAATTCAACTCAATTAGGGTTTTCCCTATCGATGTATGATTTTATTAAGGTTTTGGAATAATTTTGGGTCAAAATAGATGTATATAATCAACCCGACTAGCTATTTTGGTTGATGGGTCGTTTGGTTTGCGGGATGAGGTGGGATATCTCAAGATTAAGTATGAGATGAAATTTATATTGTATTTGGTTGGCAGTGTTAATTAATCATCATCGACTAAACACAATTATGGTTTTTTTCCTATCGGTTTATGATTTTATTTGGTTTTGTAAAACTTTGGGTCAAATAATGTAAATAGAGACAACTAGCTATTTGGGTTGAGGGATTGTTTGGTTTTGCGGGATGAGGTGGGATATCTCAGTATTAGGTATGAGATAAAAATTTATATTGTATTTGATTGACGGTGTAAATTAATCATCACCAACCAAACACAATTAGTTTTTTTTCCTATCGATGTATGATTTTATTAGGGTTTTGTAAAATTTTAGATCAAAGTAATGTATATAATCGACCGGACTAGCTAATTGGGTTGATGAGGTCGTTTGGTTTTGTGGATGAAGTGGGGTATTTCAAGATTATATAAGTATGAGATAAAATTTTTACTGTATTTGATTGACGGTATAAATTAATTATCGCCAAAAAAAATAATGTGTTTTTTCTTCTTCTATTAGTGTATGATTTTATTAGGATTATGTGAAATTTTGGGTCAAAATAGGTGTATATAATCAACCGGACTAGCTATTTTGGTTGAGGGGTCTTTTAGTTTTGTGGGATGAGGTGGGTGTGATGTTTCATGATTAAGTATGGGGTAAAATTTATACTATATTTGGTTATTGGTATAAATAAATCATCGTCAATCAAACACAATTATGGTTTTTTTTTCTATCGGTGTATGATTTTATTAGAATTTTGTAAAATTTTGGGTCAAAATAGATGTATATAATTGACTTGTCTAGCTATTTGGGTTGATGGGGTCATTTGGTATGCGGGATAAGACGTGATATATCAAGATTAAGTATGAGATAAAATTTATACTGTATTTGGTTGACGGTGTGCCTCTCTACTTTGTCTGAGGTAGTGGTATGGATTGGGTGCACTTTACCCTCCTCGGGCCCTTCTTGTTGGGGATATATAGGGTATGTTATTATTGTAGTATAATTGATCATCGTCAACCAAAGACAATTAGGGTTTTTTTCCTTCTATTGGCATATTATTTTACTAGGGTTATGTGAAAATTCAGTCAAAGTAGATGTATATAATAGATTCAACTAGCTATTTGGGTTAAGGGGTCGTTTGATTTTGAGGGATGAGGTGGGGTACCTCAGAATTAAGTATGAGATAAAATTTAATACTGTATTTGGTTGATGGTATAAATTAATCATCGTCAACCAAACACAATTAGTTTTTTCCCTTCTAGTGGCACATGATTTGATTAGGGTTATGTGAAATTTCAATTCAAAATAGATTTATATAATCGACCTGACTAGCTATTTGGATTGAGGGGTTATCTGGTTCTGTGGGATGAAGTGGGATATTGTAGGATTAAGCATGAGATAAATTTGTACTATATTTGGTTGACGACATAACGTAATGAATAAATTTATACAGTTAATCAAATGCTATTAGGATTTCTTTTTCCATCGCGTATGATTTCATTAGGCTTTTGTCGATAGTAAAAAATTAGTGTTAGAGTAGGCTGTACAGAGTAGCGTAAAAGAATAATCATATGAATCCTTTCAATTTTGAAAGATTTCAGATTCAAATAAAGTGGAATAGATGTATATTCAATTGATTAGCTTCTTTACAATGTTAGGGGTCGTTTGGTATGCGAGATAAGGCGGCATATCTCAAAATTGATACAACAACAACAACAACAGCAACATATCCAGTATATTCTCTAAGTTCTAGAGAACGCAGTCCTGCATCTCAACTATTAAGGTGTGGTTTGGTTTGCGGGATAAGATTGGGTAGGATTTAGCATTAAACCTAGAATAAAATTTGTACAAGGTTTGGTTGAGAGTGTAAATTAAATACGCTATAAATATAAATTTTATCCCAAACTTAGCCATAGGATATCTCTACCTTATCTCATCTAAACATGAAATTATTTTTGTCCATATTCTCGATAGAATAAATTAGTCCAGGAGTGTGTACTGTAATTCAAGGATAATTAGTCCATATTCCAAACGACTTCTTAAGGTTTTAATGATACAATGATCCTGCTATTAAGGTATGAGAATTTAGTCTCACATTGGTTTAATAGGGAGCAGATATAGAGCTTGTATTGCCTTAAGATTTTCTCATCTCAATAGCTTACTTTTGAGGTATGGTTTTCCATTCTCTCAAGGTTGTATCACTGGTATTAGAGCTACCCATCAACTTTCGTGTTCATGGTAATGTTGATATTGGATTGTTGGCTTGGGGCTAGAAGTGAACAAGTGGTCTAGTGTGCAGTTGTCGAGGTTGATGGATACAGAGGGTGGTTTGTAACGATCCTACTGTTGGTAGGGGTTTAGGCTGCATTGTTTTTTTTATGATTCAAAGGTCTGAATCTGAATGATTAAGATGTTGTCTCTGGATCTGAAAAATGAATGACTAAGACTGTTTGTTTTTCAACATCTGAATGTACAAAAAAAATTTATTTGTGTATATAATAAAATAAAAAATACAATTCAAATTAAAAACTAATTATATATCAGAAAAGTATATAATTTAATACAACAAAATTATTATTTGATTGAAAAAAATATTTATGTTTGTTAGTGATAGTGGAGATGATTTATAATGATGGTTACAGTGACAATAATTGATGTTAGTGATTAGTAATATTGGTGATGATAGTTTTGATGGTTGGTATTGTAGTGACTGTTATGATGGTGACGGTTGATAGTGGTGGTGGTGGTTGTGATGTGACGTTGCTTGATGTTAGTAGTTGGTGGTGTTGATTGTGATGGCTGAAAAAAGAATGCATGATAGTTTGACAATGTGTTGGTGCTAGTTGGAGATGTTAGTTGTGGTAGTGGACATGGTTGATAGTAGAGATAAATTATAGCGATGGTAGTGGTTGAAGTGATAGTAGAGGTGGCGTTACTAGTGACAATGGTGGTGGCGGCCAAAGAATATGTAGAGGTTGTGATGTTAGTGGTAGTTAGCGGTGGTGCTAATTGCAATAGATGAGTTGGTCGATATTAGGGCTTAGCCAGTAATGGTTGATGATGGTGGTACTGTTGACGACGGTGGTGGCGATAAATATAAGTAGAGTAATAGAGGTAGTAGGTGTGGTAGCAGTTGACAATAGTAGTTGGTAGCGATATTTGTTGTCGATAGTGGTTGCGATGGTGGAGGTGGTTAGTGGTTGACAATGGTGGTGGTGGCAGAGGTGGTTAGGCGTGGTGATTGATGATTATTAATAGAGTGATAGTGAATATTATGCAACACTAAAATTCTTCTTCAGACCTATTAAGACTTGATTCTAGATCTGAATGATTAAGACCTATTCAAACTTATTAAGAGTTGAAATCTTAATAAAAAAAATGCACTTAATGTTCTGAAGTATGAACCATTCAGATTCAGACCTCCATTAAGTGCAAACAAATGAGCCCTTAGTCCGACTAGTTTAATGGGGAGCTGACGTGAGACTTATATAGCCTTGGACTCTCCTACCTTAATAGGTAACTATTGTGGTGTGGTTTTCCTTGGATTGTATCATATTACTTTTATTCTTTGACTTGTGTGGATACATTGGTTATAAAATTTAAACACCCATTTAAATAACATGAAATTACCTTGATTCAAGTTGAAATTAGAAATTTGGACGTAGCGGAAGCAAGAAACCTTAGGTGATTTCCTCCCATATGTCCAAGCCTTGATGGAAGTAGTTACCCAATAGCTGTACAAACTCGTGGAATTAGGCAAGGTGCGGGCAAGCAGGCCTGAACATAACAAATATAAAAAAGAAAAGAAATTAGAAACTTGGAAGGGGAAAAAAGAAAGAACTGAATCTCTTACTGTTTATTTGACTCTTCTCAGATTACTTATTGTTCTATGTTATGTCTAGTCTAGTAATTGTTCTGTGTTTTGTTTGTTTCTACTCATAGCCCATGCAGATAATCGTCACCACGTATTTCCTAAATCGTTTTGCTTGACCTATTGGAAATTAGTCTAGCTTCATTAGAGCTGTGAATGCTAGTTTACAATGAACTAAATACCATTACTGAATTTCTTTGATTTTATGATATGGTTTAAAAAAACTAAAAAGAATAAAAAAGTAAAAAGAAGCTTCAATTGGGAGTGATCATTTGAATATGTGGATTTGGTGATAGGGAATTGTAATTACTAATAGTGATTTACATGTGGGCTTTTTTCTTCATGATATGACAGTAACCTGGGCAGTACCTACTTCTTGAGCTTTGAAATTTACTTTCTATTGCTAGTCTATACAATGTTTCTTTTTGGCTATACACATTACAGTCTGGCTTTAAAACACTGTATCTTACGCAGTTGTGAATTGAATACGTAGTTGATGAAAGTTGAAACAATTAGTAGTGGACCTTTTTCTTTCTTTGTCGTATCTTTGATTTCCTTCCTTTCCCTTACTGTTATTAGGATGATGGGCTGCTAAGTAAATTTTCTGGAAAATGGCCTTCTGCATGTATAATTGAAAAGGAGAACTATGTATTTGACTGGTTTTTTGGTTGCAGGACGGGAATGAAGTTTTCTTTAGGATCAAACGAAGCACTCAGCTCAAGAAGTTGATGAATGCTTATTGTGACCGAAAGTCTGTAAATTTCAATGCAATTGCCTTCTTGTTTGATGGCCGTCGTCTTAGAGCAGAACAGACTCCAGATGAAGTCTCTCTCTCTCTCTCAAATGCATACACATGAATATTAACAAGCAAAGAATAAAAGAATAACAGGAAAAAGCCTGTGAAGAGGATTTATGTTGTGCTTAGACATAGTGATTAATTTCTCTTGTCCTTACAATTATCCTCCCTTTTGCAGCTGGAGATGGAAGATGGTGATGAAATTGATGCAATGCTGCATCAAACCGGAGGCACAACTCTTTGAGTTTTCTTTTCTTCCGTTTCAGTGGACTTTAAGACTTTTATGTGTTTCAAGATGGTATGGAACTAGGTGAAATGCTGGTTGTGCAATTTTAGAACCTGTGGAGTGTAATGAACAGGATAATGTTTGTTTGCTTTGTGTTGAATTTAGTAACTAATGTAACTTGACATGAAAGTCATTACTTGCTTCGCCTTTTAGTTTTGTGAAGCTGACATGAATTCATAGTGTTGGTTTCTTGCAAATGCTTAGTGACAAGAAAAAGCTCCACGGATCCTGCTTGCGTACACCTGGTGTGTGATCGCGGTTTGGTCCATCATCTGTGGTTCAACACCTGTGTATGGATTCCATCTTAATCTGGTTTGCTTTAGAATCAACTCCCAATGCTTTAGTGAAGTGGTAAAAGAGCAACATGTGATGTATGAGTTATGTGCATGTTGTGCGAGTTCTGATCTTGCTGGGTAGAGGAGGGATATATTAGTCATACAATCGATAATACCAAATAGGGTGTCGAACAAATATATAGTTATATAGACTGAAAATTTCTACCAAACAATAGGTGAAAAGAGTATATAGTATTATAGTTACATGTATTATTTATCCTAATACATTGTACCAAAAAGACCCCTGTTTAGGTGAAAATTAACTGGCCCATGAGTTAGAATAACATTTGAGGAAGTGAGACAACCAATTAATTATCTTAAAATTTGAAAATTACATAGAAAGATGACATTTAAGCGAGTATCCTGCAGTAAAGAGAGCATAGAAAATTACATGTTTTCTTTAAGAAAACTCTTTAATGACTGACATTCATTTTTTTTTTCATAGTACAGGTACATTTTTATTCTTTTACACTTCAGATATTTTTATATTTTTTATGCTCATGTTTTTGTTTCAACTTCTATTTTTATTTCTTCTTTCTCTTTTTGTTTTTCCTTGAATTTTATGTTTTATTTTCTTGTTAATTCATTTGTCTTAATTTTTATTTTTTAAATTTTTTAAAATTTTTTTCTCAAACATTACTTATTTTTTATCTCTCTCCCTCTCTCTTAGATTCATTAGTCTCAGCTTTTATTTTTCTTTAATTCTTTGTGTTTATCTTTTCACATTTTTCTTATTTTTTTTCCTTTTTCTCAAGCTATATTTTTATTTTTTCTTCTCATTTTTATTTTTCTCAATTTTTTAATTCTTTTTTCTTAACCTTTACTTTTTCTTCTCTTTTCTCTTAACTTCTATTATATTTTGCTAATGAACAGAAAGTTGGATAATCCGCAAAGAAGATTTTCTTTCTATGACATCGAAATAAATTAATGGTGTGACGTGTTGGTCCGAAGTCCTTTGAGATAAGTGTGGCCTCTAAGGAAAGAGTTAGAAAATATCTCACAAATCAAGTTATAATGTGGTAGTATCAAGTCTTGCTCGTGAGGCATAACTTGTTTGAAAATTCTTGAGTTAAGTCTTGCCTCTAAGACAAGAGTTATAGAGTATCTCATAAATTAAAACATAATGTGGTAGTGTCAAATCTTGCTCGAGAGGCATAACTTGTTGTTTGAAAATTCTTGGGCTTAATCATGCATCTAGGATAAGAGTAATAGAGTATCTCATAAATTAAGACATAATAAAGTAGTGTTAACTCTTGCGCATGGGGGATGATTTGCTATTTGAAAGTCCTTGGGCTAAGTCTTGCGTCTAAGGCAAGAGTTATAGAACATCTCATAAATTAGGCTACAATGTAGTCATGTTAACTCTTGTCCATGGGGCATAACTTGTTCTTTGAACCTTTGGCAAAGTCTTGCCTCTAAGGCAAGAGTTATAGCACAATCTCATAAATCAAAACACAATGTAGAGTGTCAACTCTTGTCCACGAGCCGTAACTTGTTGTTTGAAAGTTCTTGGACTAAGTCTTGCCTCTAATGCAAGAGTTATAGAATATCTTATAAATCAAGACACAATATTGTAGTGTCAACTCTTGCCCATGGAAGGTAACTTGTTGTTTGAAAGTCCTTGGGCTAAGTGTTGACTTTAAGGCAAGAGCAGTTTTATTAATAGCGAGCACCTTGTCACCACGAGGCAAGGCGAGGAAGTGTCACCACCTGCCTTCGTGGCGCTGCGACCTGTGAAAGGCGACGCTAAGGTGAGGATGGTGAGGTGAGGCCAGGCGCTAAAGGTGACACCTTTTTATTATTATTATTTTTAAAAATTAGGATTTTAAGAATAAAAGGTAATTTTAGGGATTTTCTTTCATTTTGCGTTGACCGACTTACTGTTTTGGCGACTGTGACTAAGCCCGTAAGGCAACTACGCGTCTGTGAGAGATTCTGGCTATCGACAATGCCAACTGGTAAGTACATAGTTTCTTTTATTTTTCTTCACTTTCTTTCCTTGTGATTTTTTTCTTCTTCTACTTTATTCTTCCTCTAGTTTTCTCCTCTGTTTTTCTTCTTCCATTTCTTTTTTTGTTTTTTTTCACAAAATGGTTTATATGTAACAGACTAACAATAAATAATTTATAATCCACATGTACAAATCTACTTTTTTTTTTTTATAACTTATATAATATACTAATCGACATCGTAATTGTTTGATGACTTGATCATGAACAACAATTTCAATGATGTTTCGATTTACTAGTAGCAAATAAAGGGACATTAGATGGAATTATAGTATGCAAGGAATATCAAAAGTTGTGATGATATGTAAGTTTTGTTGACGTACTATTAATGGTGGTATTACTCAGTTCAAGTAACATTTGATAGGTGAAAATAAAAATGTCAAAAAAAGTCAATCTTATTAGGAAAATTTTAGGAATGAAGTAAAAATATTTGTCGATAGCAAAGCCGCGAAAAATCTAAAAAAATCATAGATGTCTTCAAGTGGTAGTAATGTATTATCCTCGGTACGAAATGTGATGAAAGGTCCTATTAATATTTTTTCTTCACAGCCACAATACAATGCAGACTTTAAAAAGATAAAGAGTAGTAGGAGGAGGATGAGGAATTGATGACACAAAAAAGATCTTACGAGAGCGGACTGAAAAATACTTTTGCAGTATGAATGTATGATGTGGACCTCCCATTCAATTGTGTCAACTATGAATCGTTTGCTAACTTTATAGAGACAGTAGGACAACATGGCTCAGGAATACAACCACCTACGTACCTATCATGAAGTTAGATTTACTCAGCTAAAGAAAAAAGTGAAGAAAGAATATGAACTTGTTGAGAAGCATAAAATCTAGTGGCAAAAGTCTGGTTGTTCCAGTATGATGGACAAATAGAAAGCATACAACGGAAAGATGATCATTAATATTTGATGAATTATCTGATAGGTAGTATCTACCACTGGCACTAAAATATACAACTTGTTTGAGAAGATAATTGAGGAAATTAGACTGGAAAATATTGTTCAAGTGGTCACCAATAAGGCCAATAATAATGTGAACATGGGGGAACTTATGAGGGTTGTGTACCCACATATCTATTAGAGTCCATATGTTGTCCATTGAATCAATTTGATATTGGGGACATATTCAAGATTAACTCATATGCTTCAGGTAATACTTAATAACTTTTCTTTTTATTTTTTTAGTTAATACTAAAGTCTAAATACTTATTAAGATAATAATTATTATAATACATCTTTTACAATTTTCAAGAAGGCCACCAAGGTAATTTTGTATATAAGTTAAATGACGTTTTTATTGAATTTGATGAGAAAATTCATCAATAAAAGAAATTTGGTGAAATCGGTAAAGACAAGATTCGTAATGGTATTTTTGACTTTACAGGCTATGTACAAATAAAGAAAGAACTTGAGAAGCTTGATCATCTCTAGTGAATGGACTTCCAGTAAATTTTCAAAGGAAGTATTGGGAAAATAAGTTTTTGCCATTCTTCATTCTACATACTTTTTGAATGATATTGTCAAAGCTCTTAAAGTTTGTGGTCCTTTGGTCTCATTGCTTTGCTTGGTGGATAGGGAAAAAAGACCCCAATGGGCTATATGCTTGAAGCAATGGATAGAACAAAGGAAACTATTCAATGGAGCTTTGATGAAGTTTAGAGGCATTACAAGAAAGTCCTTAAAATAATTGATACAAGGTAAATTGACCAACTCAAACGATCTTTTCATTAAGCTGGGTATACTTTGAATCTAAAATTGTATTTTAGATCCATTATGGATGAATGGAAATTTCTAAAGCGTGGGAGAGTTACTATACTTGTGTTGAGACGATGTTCCCTGATCTTTCCACACAAGATTTACTAGTTGTTGAGCTTGCTTAGTACAAGAGTACAGATGGATTATTTGTTTCTGGTCAAGCTGTTAGATCTAAAGACACAAGGTCACCGGGTTAGTAAAATAGTTTAGTTTTCTTTATTATATCTTTAGTTCTTTACTTAAGTTATTAATTTTTTTATACTTATTAAACTTTAATTTTTTTCTATAATTAAATGGTGTTCACTATTTGGCAGCGGAACTTTGAATTTGCAAAAGTTTGCCATGAGAGTATTAAGTTTAACTTGTAAGGCATTCGGATGTAAGCGAAACTGGAGTATGTTTGAACATGTGATAATGATTTATTATATTATAATTTTGATGTTGAATAGGTTATTATTAGTATCTAATTAATAATTACTTTATTATATACAGATTCATTCCGAAAAGAGGAATAGGCTTGAGCTATCGCACTTTAATGATCTATTATACGTTAAGTACAATAGAATATTGATACATCGTTATGATATCCGTAATGTAGTTGATCCAATTCTCTTGGATAATATTGATGATGCTAATGGATGGTTACTTGGTATCCCCAAAGATCAAGAAGATAAACTAGTATATGAGGAAGGTGATCTTAATTGGGATATTGTTGCTATAACAGCTGGAGCTGATTATAATACCTATGGTCTTTGGAGAAAGTCTTTAAGCTCAACTTAAAGGTCAAGGTAGACCATATAAATTATTTAAGCTCAACTTAAAGGTCAAGGTCACTTGACAAAGGAAAATCTATAAGTTCAAGTCAGTATCGGACCCTAGTTGATGAAGAATTCGAGGAAGAAGAAGATGAGGGGCAATATAATGAAATGTATATTTAGATGTATTATGTTTTTTATTTATATCATTATAAATGTGTTATCATATACATATAAAATAATAAAACTTTGACCAATTGTTATCTACTGAATAAATATATTTGTTGGGACTTGGGGCAAAAACTCACCTAGTACTAGTGGTAGGTAGCAAGATTAAGAACATCTATCCCAAAAAGTTGGCTAACATTCAAATCATTCCATTAGCCAGGAAATGATAAATACTACAATTTTCTTTATTTTTCTTCCATATGATGATACATTCAAGATGCATCTCATGTGCTTAGATGAGACTCGGTTTAGTTGGATGAGCGGTTGATATTTATGGAGGAACTAGTGTTCATATTAGCCAGAGATGTCAGGTGGTTGCACACTAGATAAATTCTAGTGGTTAAGGTTCATTGAAGACAAGTAGATGAGGCTACTTTGGAGATCAAGAGAAAGATATGGGCCCAGTATCCTTACCTGTTTGAGGCTAGAGGTACATCCTAATCCTTTACTTTCGTGGATGAAAGCTCATTTAGTAGTGAATATTGTAATGATCCTCCAAGTCATTTTTTTTCATTTCTTCTCATTTTCTCCATTTAAAGCTTTCCTATAGCTTCCCAAGTCATTTATAAATTGGTGGAGTTGACAATTTGATGACCAGACAATTTATTTAGTGAGCCAATTTCTTATTTTGAAGTCTTCGTTAATTAAAATTATCTATCAAGTAAAAAATTTAGTCAAACAACCTCATATGCTAATTTTGACAATTTAATAGCTTTGGAGCATCTATTTTAGGCTATATGGACCTCTGGGTTGGGTTCGAAGGCTTCAAAATTCATTATGGGCTATTGGTCCGAAGATAAGAAAAATAGAAAGTGGGTGTGGGACCAACTTTTGTTTAAACAACCTCGAATAAAAATTCTAACTACGTCATTGAGTTTGAAACATCGATTTTTAATAGGATAGTATAGTTCATTTACATATACAAAATTTTGGATGAATCCTGAGGGGTCGACAGAGACTCAAAAAAATTTCAAGTCTCTAGCTTGTGCATCCAACTGGTATGACCACTAAAGAGGACCTTTGGGTGCTATAAAGGAGGGATATTTACGGAATTTAGGCACTTTAGCGGCCCTGGCCAGCTCAATATGTGCCGTTTCAGCCGGAAGTTGGCCACTAACCGCTTTAGCGCTGACATGTCTGCTTTAGCGGCAACTGTAACATTATAAATTTCCACTTAGCCCATTTTCTCTCATTTTTTATACATTTTCAAGAGTGTAGAACCCTAAAACATATGAAAACTTTGGAGAAACATTATTGAGTGATTTTTGAGTGTTCGTGCACTTAACTTTTGCATTTCTTATCCGAATTCTTGGTAAGTTCTCATACATTTCATGGATATTCCTCTATTAATTCTAAAAATCTCTAAAATATTAGTGGGTTGATTTTATCACCATTTAAGCTCAAAATTCATCCATTCTTGAGGGACATATTCCTTAATCATAGAGCGATGCATTGACAAATTCAAAAGTGTGATTCCGCAAGTGGACCCACCATGGAATTTTTATGTAATTTTGGACTCGAAGCATAAAAATTTAATAAAACTACCATTATTTTCATATTGATTAGTAGATTATGAGTTTGATATCATGGCATCTTGTGAAATCTCTTCGGAAGGAAAATTCATCTATTTAACAAATTTCACCTTGCATTCTTTGGCGTCGAGGTAGGCTCGGTTTACCTTTCTTGTAGATTGAGCATAATGATAGTATATTTATGATAGTGTGTTAGACATGGATTGAAAATTAGGTCTTGAATATATAATTAGTATAATTTGAGACTTTTAGCCTATTAAGTAACCGTAAATTAGGCATAATTGACTTCGTTATGCATGTTTAGGTAGAATTGCTAGCTTAAGGCTAATTGTGGTTTATTTAACATCTAGATGTGAAATTAGATATCTTAGCCTAGTCCGATGTATAATTTTCCTTAGAATCGATTTTGAGGATTAGAAGTGGGCCCCTCCAACCCACCTTAGGGCAAGACTCTTGTTAGCTCTTTGTAGACTTATTAGGCGTATTGTACTTTTAAATTGCATATTTTAGAAATTGGGAGACGAGATTATTGAGACTTATGATAGTTTGGTACTTGGAGTTGTTATAAGTTTTGGTATATGTTCGTCGATTTATGATCTTAAAACTAGTTTAATTCTTGCATTATCTATGATATGACTTCTGGTTCAAATTTGTCATTGAATTATACGAGTTTCGGTTAAATCCCGATATAGCTAGGTTATTTATGATAGTTATGGAAATGATTCAAATTCAATATTTATATATGGAGGGATTCTTGGCTATGGCTTGAAATACAGTTATTTTGAATATTTTTGGTTACTTGTAATCTTTGATTGCACCCTCCAGGCTTATGGTAACTTGTGATGGGTTATTTACCTTTTCGTACTTACTGGCTTATGGGGGCTAGTTTTATAGTGATAGTTATATATTATTTACTTTATTATTTTGGACTATTTATTTATTTATTTATTTACAGTATTGAAACGATATTCTAGGTTTTTCCTTTTACCTTGACTTAGCTTATTTATCTTGCATATTATTGCACTTATATCATGATTTAGATCAACCGATCGGTAATGTCTACTGAGTACCCATGACTTTGGTACTCATACTGCACTTCTATACCTTTTGGTTTAGATTCGAGTATTAGTGTCCTTCGTTGACGCAGAGGTCATACTAAGTTAGGTTTGCAGATATAGTGAGCTCTCAGAGTCAGAGTTTTCCTTTTTCCTTGTACTATCTATGTCTAGTATTTCATTATTCAAGACTGATTTTTATTTGACTATTACAATACTTATGTTACTCTTTGCTAGAGACTCTTGTACCACCACTACTCGGTTGTGGGATGTTATTATTATCGTTATCTATGTTTTAGTCTATTCTTATTTTTTGATCTATTGTTATAAGTCTTTACTTGCAAATTTTTGGCTTTTATTCCTTTTTCCACCAAATTAGTCCATTGCTCAAAGATCTAGGCTATGGTTCGGCTTACCTACTCGTGGAATAAAGTATGTACCATCATGACTCATAAATTTGGTCTTAACACCAACCCTCGAAACACAAATGTGGCCATCAAATCTCAAAACACCCTCAAAATTTATGGTAGCCCTATTGGACTCACCACTAAACACCTGATCACGGATGAGGCAAAGTCTCATATCCTCAAACCGATGACTCTGAATCTGCTCAAATAAGGTAGACTTCTCCTCAACAGTAGAAAGTATCCTCTTGGATATGAAATATCAAGTTGCACCATCAATTTAGATAAAGACTAGATGACCCACGCTAACGGCTTCTAAGAAACTAAGATAGAAGCCAAAATACCTATGCTCACCACCTTTCCGCTTAAGGTATCTTCTACCATATTTTTATTTCTCGAATGATACAAAATAGAGATTTCATAATCCTTAAGAAACTCCATACATTTATGTTGCGTATAATTAAGCTCTCTCTGGTCATAATATATTGGAGTGAAACACCCTAGGTGTCTGCCATGAAGAGCGTGATGCGGTTTAGGAAGAAGAAAAAGCTCAGTCGTTGTTATGTTGACCCGTATTTAGTTTTGAAGAGGGTTTAAAATGTTGAATATGAGTTGGAGTTGCCTCCTATATTGAGCTCCATTCATTCGGTCTTCCATGTCTCAATGTTAAGAAAGTACACGGGTGATCCTTCGTCGGTTGTTTCTTTAGAAAGGGTGGAAATTTTGAATTCCTTGTCATATAAGGAAGTTTTGGTGGAAATCTTGGATCGGCAAGTCCGTAGGTTATGGAAAAAGGACTTGTCTTCGCTAATGTCTCTTTGGAGGAACCCAAAATTTGAGGAAGCTACTTGGGAAGCCGAGGAGGACATGAAGTACAAATATCAATTCTTATTTCCTATTTTGGATAATCGTGCTTAGGGTATGTGTTATTCATAACATTCTCATTTTTTGTCTTAGTTAAATGTAAGTGTGGTTGTGTTTGGAGTCAAATCATGCTAAGAAATACCTTGTCCTATCATTAAAGGACGAATGATCTTAAGGGGGGAGAATGAAACACCCTAGGTATTGATCTCTGAGAATTTCTAAAATTTTTTCCTCATTGTCCTGACTACGACTCCCCTTACGAGTCGTAAGGAGTATTGATGGGTCATACAGACATAATTTTAGCCTAAACAGTGTGTGTGTGTGGCTAAATTCTATTTTGAGTATGAGTGGCTCACTACGAGTCGTAAATACCCCTGATGAGTTGTTGTGTGTAAATCATAGGATGTCCAGTGTTTATCCCAAGTGTTTTCTGTGTTGACTACGATTCGACCCTAAGAGTCATTGGGTTTTATTGCAATCCATTGTATATGATTCATAAGGTCAACAGTGTGTGTGCTTGGTGACACTGGCTTGACAATGACTCGTAGAGATGAGTCGTAATGAGTCGTCATGAGACCCGTAATGACTGGCAGTTATTTTCCAGATTTTTAATGGGGTATTTTATACATTTCCCTCTTATCCTAATAATAAAACACACCTATAAACATACTTGGGGCCCTATTTTCATTAATAACACACTCCAAACATTCTTTATTCTATCTCAAGTCTCTCAATCATTCATACTTAGGATTTCCGAGAAGTAGATCACCTAAGGTATCAAGGGTTACATTCTCTCCATAATCTTGGGTATTCCAGGCATGCTACTCTTCCTTAATTGCTAATTTGTTAAAAGCATATTGTTTAAAGTGTTGTTCATATGGAATTGATGTTGGTTTTGAAACATGGGTTGAGGGTTTTGAATATTTGTTTTTGAACAATGTTTCCCATGGTTTACCTATGATTATTCATACTTTGATTATAGTTTTGAACTTGTGGGGTAAATGGCTATGGTAAATAAACTAGGGGATTGTGATTTCCCCCAACTTGTGACTTTTGAAGTGGTAATGACCTCAACCCCATATTGTGAAATTGGTTTTGAATATGAAAAAAATGCACATTGAACTACTCTTGAAGTATTGCATAATGTGAAAAACTAATAAAGCATACTGATTTTGAATTGAACCATATGGGGCGTCTAATTCATCAAACTAATGCAAAATTAAATCAAGGAGGCTATGATTTTTCCTAAATAATGAAATTTTTTTGGCATGTTGATATTGCCTTGCAAGTGTAGTTGGTATGAAGATACCAATAATGTATGTTTAAATGTGTATCATGGTTCAATGAATAGGAATGTGTGATAATTATTTTAATTGGGCTTTAATGAGAGTTGTGTAGCTGATTCATGAAAGTGGAGGTCCCGAGGAATCACTATTGGAAACTGTGGTTGCCAACGAGGGGGTCCAAAAGATTGGGTGGTTTGAGTCCCCCTTATTATTATCATATGATTGGGAGGTTCGAGTACCTCGTATTATATTACATGACTGGGTTTTTGTGTTATCTTGATATGCTGGGAGGTTCGAGTCCCCCATAGTGCATATGTATACCCTCTAGATCATACGATCACACGTATTAGGAGCCTTTCAGCTGGGGGAGATTTCGACGCATATAGCTCGTAGGTGCCTTCTTATGTTATGATGGTTGAGTTAAATAATCTAGGCTAAAGTTTTGTAGTGCATGCTAAGCCTTGTTCCCTCTTCCGGCACATGGTATATATAAATAAATATATGTATTCACATATGATTATGTGTATTGGTTTTTGGACTAGTTTTGAATTGTTATCCATGACATTGCTTTATCCCATACCCCTGAGTTACATGCCAGTTCTCCAACCTCTAACCGTCTCCAGATGCTATATCCCCATGCGATGCAGGTACCAGAGATACCTCTACTTTTCCTGCATAGAGTTAGGTGGATTAACCCGGTTTGTCGGTTCATTGTGGTGAAGTGGTGAGCTTTCATTCTCCGAAAGACTTAGATATTTCATCAATTCTTTTCATAGACTTAGACTTGGGTGATGTTGGTCAATTGTTTTAGCTGGTTACCGATTATCTATTATAGACATATCTTAGATCCCTTGAGATTATCTTATGCTATCTTATTATATGCTCGGAATTCATCCGATGTAGGGGATACTGTGTTGTTTGGCTAGGTTTAGGGGTTGGTCTCCGATCCTTGGTGGACTTGAGATATCCATCATGGCCAGGCCCTAGTTCGGGTCATGGCATGGAGACTATGATAATTCAAGAAGATCTCGTAATGCATGCGAAAAAAATAATATCAATAAGTGTATGCTAAAACTACTACGACTAACTGCAAATCATGAGTGGGGTAGTTCCACTCATGCACCTTCAGCTTCAACTCAACCCTATTGACTTAACGTACAACCCAAACAAATACCGAAAGTATCATAAAATATAGTGAATCCCTCACCCTCAACAGGAAGAGACAATATAAAAGCTGAAGTGAGAAAACCCTTGAGCTTCCCAAAGCTCAACTCATACTCCTCGAACCACCGAAAATAAACCTCCTTTCAAATAAATCTAGTTATCGGTGAAGTAATAGTAGTAAAACCCTTAATGAATCACCTATATTAGCTGTCCAAACCAATGAATCTATGAAACTCAGATAGAGATGTTGGCCTAGCCAATTTACAAATAGCCTCAATCTTCGTCGGTTCTGCCATAATCCCATCTTTATACACTTACTTAGAAATTTCACTGGACTTAGGACAAAACTCACACTTAGAGAATTTGGCACAAAGCCTATAATCTCTCAAAGTTAGGAGCACTATACTCAAGTGCTACATATTCTCCTCTCTACTCGTCGAATACATAAGGATATTTTCGATGAACATAATTAAGAAGGAATCCAAATAAGGACTGAACACGCGGTTCATCAAATCCATAAATGTTTCTGGGGTGTTGGTCATCCCAAAAGACATCACCAAGAACTCGTAATGACCACAACGGGTCCTAAAGGCTGTCTTTGGGATATCCTTAGCTCGAAGCCTCAATTAATGGCAATCAGGCCTCAAGTCAATCTTAGAGAACATTGCTACTCTCAGAAGTTGGTCAAGTAAATCATCAATGCAAGACATAGGATACCAGTTCTTCATCGTTACCTTAATAAGTTATTGTAGCCAAAATATATATGCAACAAAATATCCATCTTCTTTATGAACAAGACCGGAGCACCCAAAGGTGACACACTCAGTCTAATGAAACCCTTACCCAAAAGATCCTAAAGCTAAGAAGTTAACTTTTTAAGCTCGGCAGAAGCCATACAGTAAGGTTCCATAGAAATAGGTTGGGTGCCCGACTCAATATCAATAACAAACTCAATATCATGCTTAGGAGAAAGACCAGGTAGATTGATAGGAAAACATTATGAAACTCATAAACTATAGGAACAGAGTCAAGTGACCGTCTCTAATGCTAACATCACGAATATATGCGAGTAAGACTCGCAACCCATCAAAATAAATTTCCTAGCTCGAATATAAGAAATAATCATCGTCATCTCATAACTAATAGATCATTGCGACAAAACTGAGGGTACACCAGGCATGGATAAGGTAATAGTATTGGAAAAACAATCAGAGACCGCATGATAGGAGGATAACCAGTCCATGCCGAGAATCACATCAAAATCCACCTCTAACACACTAAGATCAGCCTGAGTATCAAACTCTCTCAAAGGCACAAGAGTTAATCTATAAACCCGATCCACTACTGTAAAATCACCAACGAGAGTAGATACATATAAAAGCATAGAAAAAGAATACCAAGGTAATTATAACCATGGGACATAGTAAGAAGACACATAAGCATAAGTGGATCCCAGATCAAATAAAGCAAAAGTTGACTGACGACACTCTAAAATTGTACCTGTGATAATAGTATCCAAAGACTCATCCTCGAGTCTAACAGGTATGACATACAACTGCCACGCCCGCCACCTGGCTAGACAATTGATCGATCTCTTATCCTACCTGTCTGATGACCTCTATAAACACCCTGGGGTTTACTCCAATGACCATGCATAAAATCTCTATCTGGGGGATGTACTTCCCTAATTGGTGGAACAATCTGAACTAAAGAAACCTTCACTCCACGACTGGGGCACTCTTTTGAGAAATGGCCAAAATCCCTATAACCATAACACGTCCTTTCTTGAGTTGAAACAAGAAGATTTTGCTAACCCGAAAAAACCACCAAATCTAGAATAAACAGAAGATTAAATTCTAAAAGGATGATCACCACTGTGGCTAGGATAATCACTGTAACTAGACAAGCCTCTGTTGGTGATCTGAAAAACGACATGAACGAGCCTACTAGACTGACCCTGATGCTGATAAGACTAATGCAGAGGGTACCTATCATTAGAACCATTGCCTCTAAATCGTGAGCCATTCGGGATCCCACTAAAACTACCCTGATATCAAAACCTCTTGTCGTTTCACCCATAGGCCTCCTGATCCATCTCCTCTATAGCATAAGCATAATCAGAAACCTTAGCAAAAGATCTACTAGTAGCAACCAAACTCTGTGTAGCCATATCGAGAGGGAATCTCAATCCTCGAACAAAGTACTGAGCCGTCTCATACTCGATAGTAAGAATATATATGGCATACCTATCTAACTCATGAAATCGAGCCTCATACTTCACACAGTCATAGATCCCTACTCCAACTAAGAGAATTGATCCCTTAAGCAATCTCTAAGACTATGAGGCATGTACTTCTCAAAGAAGACTTTAGAAAACTTAGTCCATGTCAATGGGGGATATCCAGCTAGATTGGATTTAAGATGACCTCTCCACCAATGTCAAGCTACCAAATCTAATTAAAAAATAGTGTAATCCACACCAAGAGTCTCAAGTGGGCCTAAATTACAGAGCCTATCCTCGTAAAAAACCAAAACTCATAATTATCCTTGCCTAATACACTAGAAAACCTATGCGGAGCCAATCTAAAAAATCTACCCAATATCTTTTCTCCTTCGCAGACATAGTAGGCTAGGAAACCACTGGCTGAGAAATTATCAACTGAGAAACCACCGATGTAGGAGAGACCTCAAATCTAGAAATTGTAGCTAGTGGCTACGTCCCCGCCTCGGTACCACTCTGATCAACATACTGTGCACCATCAGACAACATATTACTAAAGAATCACAAGATTTGAACTAATTCATCCTTGAGCAGTGAAGAAGAAATAAATGTTAGTGGAGCCTAGGATGATCCTTGTCCTATCGCTGGCTGGGGCAGTAGAATCTTTGGCTCAGGAGTAGGAATAAGGTCTAGTGAAGGCCCCCTATCTTGGTCCCGACTGGGGCTGCATCTCTAGGTTGTCCTTAAACCTTTGGTCCTCTATAGACTTCGATAGGATCCCTAATAATTGACTCGAGGTCTTCGCCTCAGGTAGTGGTAGCACGTGTCATTGTCATCTGTGAAAGAATGGTCCTAGCCATCTGTGAAAGAGTGAAACCAAAGGATTCTTTAGAATCCAACTCAGACTCTTTGCATGAAAGTGAAATAAATTAAGATCTCCTAAGAATATCATGTAGCCTCCTAAAAAATAATAAATAAATGTCATTGTTCCGATTGGTGGGACTCTACTAGACAATTGTTTTTCTACCAACAACACTGGTGAACCTAAAGCTCTGATACCAATTTGTCATGACTTGATTTATGAGTCATGAAGGAACCTACTTTATCCCACCAGTAGGTAAGCCAAACCATAGCCTGGAGCTATGAGCAATGGTATAATTGAATGAAAAAAGGCATAAAAGCCACAACATTGGAAGTAAAGACTTACAATAATAATTCAAGCTATAATAATAGTCTAAAAGATATATACGATAGCAATGACCTAGTACTGTGGCACAAGAGCTACTAACAAAAAGGATACAAGTCTAATTATAGTCAAATACAAATCATTCTGAAATAACAAAATTCTAGACCTAAATAGTAGAACAAAAAAAGGCAATTTCCACTCTGAAGGCTCATCACAATCGTCGAACTTGAATCAACAGGATCATAATGTCAATACCAGCCACTTGTACTCAAATCTACTCCAACTACAGAAGTATAGTATGAGTACCAAAGACATGTGTACTCAGTAGGCATCATCGATCGACTGAGATAAATCATAATGTAAGTACAACAAATATGCAAGATAAATAAACTAAGTCAAGGTAAAAAAAAACAAGCCTAAAATAATGCTCCAATACTATAAATAAATAACTAAAGTGGATATAATATGAAATAAAGCATAACTAATACTACAAGACTGCCCCCGCCATAAGCCAGTAAGTGCGACAAGTAAATAACTCACCGCGGGCCCCCATAAGCTCAGTGTAACGACCCAAACCAAGGCTTAGTCATGATGGGTATCTTAAGACCATCATGGGTCGAATACCACCCCCTTTGCCTACCTCAAAATCACCGTAAAAATCAAAAGCCAACCAACAATAATAATACAAAGAGTAGATAAACCAAATGTAAGTTCTAAGAATCCAAAATAAACAACCAACCCACACTTGTCCATGAAAGCCTCTAAAACCAGAATACCAAATAAATTCGGGACATGCCCCCAACTATATATAAAGGAATCCAAAATGAGACACTAAGACATAAATTAAAGTAAGACAATGAAATGGCCAACCTGTTGGAAGATAAAGGCTCACCACTTCAAAGATGATCAACAAACAAACCAATCCACCTAACACTGCATAGGAGCAATAAAAAACCCTTCGGACCCTACATTATGAAATAATGCAGTGTCCAGGGACAATCAGTGGGGAGAGCACTGGAATATAACTCGGGGAATGGGATAAAATAATGCCATTGCCAAAAATCCAATAATAAACTAATGCATAACAATGATACATATATATAAGATGTCAGGATAGGGACAAGGGACAATTTACAAAATAGATTAAAACATTAGCCTGAACTATGTAGCTTGCTCCATCCTAAAGGCACCCATGGGCTATATGGGTTCAGCTCTTCTGCCTAAATGGCCCCAGTGCGTGTAGTCATATGAACCAAGGAATTTGAGAAAGGGATAAATCCACTAAGGCGTTAACCATTCCACAATATATATACTCTGTGTACCATGCAACAAATGTGGTTTCTTGTGTTGGTCCTGCCGGGACCTTCACCTTTATGGTGAGTTGCATAATTTCCTTTAAGTTCGGATTAAAATAATTTACACATAAATCTATCCATTAAACCAAGGATATTTATTAAGGAATTTATAACCAACATGATATTGTCATACCAATTATGCTTGTAAACTAATTCCATTATGCCATAACCAATCTGTTAACCATTAGATTCTTAAGTTCTATTTTAATACAAACCATGGCCACCAAGGCCTTTCAAAACCACTTTTTTTTAATTTGTTTAGTCTTTAATGCAAGACAATAGCTTACAAGAAAAGTAAAACCATGCAATTATCCATGTTCAAAATCAATTTTCAGAGTGGGTTGAGGTTAAATGCTATTACCAAGCCAAAATTCTATCAATTTGAGGGAATCCATGTCCCCCTTTCTAAACCATACCATAATTCCCCAATTTATCCCCTAAAATCCATTAATTAAATTATGAACAATGTATTTAAACCATGGGAAGGAAATTCAAGTAATTATCATCAAAATCCCTCAATCCAATTTCAAACCCAACAATGAAATCATATGAATATCAAACTAATTTATGCCATAATGAAAAATACAAGTTTAGGGGTGAGAGACATGCTTGGAACACCATAGAATTTGAAAGAAAATTTGAAGATTGGAGCCTAATTATTGAATCCCTTGTAAAGCCCTAGTGTTCTTGCCTTGGGAATTAAAGAGGAGAAGGAGTATGATTTTGATAACTAATGGAAAAGGGTACTTCTAATGTTTTTAATCGTGGGAATAGTGCAAAGGTAGGAAAAGACCAAAGGCCCCAAATTAAAACATTCAGGAAAAACTAAGTCCACTCTTCATGGATTAGGTAATAACTTGTGAGGTCTGACCATGAGTCGTTACTTGGACTTATTACCTGGGGATCAAAATCTTGGCCCTCCACTATTCAGACTATGAGTCTCACCTAGCGACTCATTGTCTGACGTCACAACTCGTGACATTGACTTATGATCAAACCAAGAAACATGGGCAACCTCACTGTTAAAAATGCAGTGAGTCCTGCCTAACGACTCATTACGACTCATATTGAGTCATACTGTACCCCTTTTTCTATAACCAAAACCTAAACCACCTTTATTGTTATCCTCATAAGTCATTATCACAACTTATTATGTCACGCAACGAGTCGTGATCAGTATCATGACTAATAAAAGTTATGATATCATTTCAAAATATTGGATAATCAATTTCTAAACTCTTGGAGGGTCTAAAGCTTAAGAACCTGGGGTGTCACATCACCCCCCAGTATCATTCATCCCTGAATGAGAAGGTAGGGCACCCTTGGCATGATAAAAGAAAGAATACAAACAGAACTAAATGACAAATTCAAAATGCCAAGAGGGAGAATGAAATACCTCAAGCATTTTCATCCAACGCGGGGAATAAGAACGGGTACCTGATCTTCATATCCTCTTCAACTTCCCGTATAGCTTCTTCCACCTTTTGATTCCTCCAAAGCACCTTTACCGAAGCAATATCCTTAGTCCTCAATCAATGAACCTGTCTATTTAATATCTAAATCGGGACTTTCTTATAAGACAAAGAATCTGTCACACCAACATCCTCAACAGGAACTATCAATGAAGAATCATCCACATACTTTTTCTGCATAAACACATGGAAAAATTAATGAATAGAGCTCAAAGACGTAGGAAAATCCAAATCATAAGGAACATTCCTAATCTTTCTTACAACTTGATATGGGCCAATGAACAGGGACTGAGCTTTCCCCTTTTTTGCAAATCTCATAACTCCTTTCATAGGAGAAACTTTTAAGAACACCAATCACCTACTATAAATTTCAACTCCCTCTGCCTCACATCCGTATAAGATTTTTGGTGACTCTGAGAAGACTTAAGTATTTCTCTAATCACCTTCACATTCTCCATGGCTTGGTGAACCAAGTCAGGACCAAACAACCTAGTATCACCCTCCTCAAATCAATCAATAAGAGACCTATACCTCCTACCATAAAGATCCTCAAAAGGAGTCATCCTAATACTAGAGTGGTAACTATTATTTTAAGCAAACTCAATGAGGGGTGAATGATCAACCTAACTACCTAGGAATCAATCACACATACCCTTAATATATATCCTGAAAGTCTGAATAATTCTCTTAACTTGTCCATCCATTTGAGGGTGAAAAATGGTGTTAAGGTTCACTTGGGTACCCAAACCTTTGTTAAGATAAACACTAGAAATAAGAACAAAACTATATACCTAGGTCTAAAATGATGGACACCAGCGCTCCATGCAACTTAACAATCTTCTAAATGATTAACTTAGCGTAATTATCTATTGAGTAGTTAGTCCTCACAGGTAAGAAGTGAGCAGACTTAGTTATTCTATCCATAATAACCCAAATGGAATCATACTGAATGCAAAACTGTGGAATACCCGTAATGAAATCTATATTAATCATCTCCTATTTCTACATACGCAATTTTATCTGTTGAAACATGCTACCAAGCCTCAGGTGTTCTAGCTTGACTTGCTGACATACCATATACTTGGTAACAAAATTTTCTAAATCCTTCTTCAAGTTATTCCACTAATAGATTTCCTTCAGGTCATGATACATCTTTTTCAAACCTAGATGAATTGTATATTGAGTCTCATGAGCCTTAGTCAAAATCCTTTTGCGCAACCTATCTACATTAGGAACACATAATCTTCCTTGATATCTCAAGATGTCATCTCCCCCAATATCGAAAGTCATAACCTTTTGCTGACCCATATCATCTTTAATCTGTATAAGTATAGGATCTATAAACTATTTCTCCTTTACCTCAACACCAATAGATGATTTAACCACCTCATAAATAATTACTCCTCCATCCTCAAAGTCTACGATATAGACTCCCAAGGTAGACAACCTATGAATATCCTTCACCAAACCTCTCTTCCCCTTATCCACATAGGATAAGCTCCCCATGGACAACCTGCTAAGAGCATCAGCAACAACATTAGATTTACCTAGCTAGTAGTGCAAACTCATGTCATAATATTTAAGTAATTCAAGCCACTGCCTCTACCTAAGGTTTAATTCTTTCTGAGTAAACACATACTGGAAGTTCTGATGATCTGAATAGATTTCCACATACACCCTATATAGATAACGACACCAGGTTTTTAAAGAAAATACCGAAATTGCAAACTCTACATCATGAGTTGAGTAATCCTCTCATGAACCTTAAGTTACCTAGAAGCATAGGCCATAACATTACCATGCTATATTAGAGCACAACCTATTCCCACAGGAGATGTATCATAATACACAAAAAACTAATTAGTACTCTTGAGCAATGTCATAAGTGGCGCAGAAGTCAACTTATCCTTCAGCTTCTTTAAATTACCTGCACAAGCATTGGACCATAAGAACTTAACCTTTTTCTGAGTTAGCTTTGTCAATGGAGTAGCAATAGATGAGAAACTCTCCACAAACCTCCTATAATACCCCACCAAACCCAAGAAGCTCCTAATGTTGGTTGGATTTGTAGGTCTAGGACACTTTTTAACTACCTCAACTTTCTATGGATCCACCTTGATCCCCTCATTAGAAACCATATGCTCGAGAAAGGTCACAATATTAAGCCAGAATTCACACATAGATAATTTTACATACAAATTCTGATCCTTAAGATTCCGCAATGCAATTTGAAGGTGATTAGCATGATGCCATGACCTGAAGCAGGGCCTAGCCATGATGGGTATCTCAAATCCACTGTGGACAAGAAACCACCCTTCATATCTAACTAAATCACCATACATTGCCCAACAATGACTAAATTTTGAACATATAACAAGATAGCATAAGATAATCTCAAAGGAATTTAAGATATGTCTATAACCGATAATCGGTAATCTACCAAACAAAACAAAGAAACATCACCATCCAAGTCCACAGTAATCCAACAAAGCCTCTATCTAAAAAGAATCAAAAATTAGTCTTGGTCGGGAACATGTCCCCGACTCTGACAATGACAATGACAGTGACAATGATAATGTTTATAATAATGTAAACTCTCAACTCTAGCCTATGAAAAGAACTTATGAAATGTCTAAGTCTTTTGGAGAATGGAAGGTCACTACTTCACCACAACAAATTGATGAATCGAGCTAATCCACCTAAGTCTGCATCAAAAAAGCAGAAGTATCTCTGGTACCTGCATTATGTGGGGATAAAATGTCCAAGAGATGGTTAGTAGGGTGAACATAAGCATGGGGAAAAAATAATGTCAAGTATAGCCATTTTAAATACCATACGAACCACATTATCTTACATATATAAATAATATGCCGGGATAGGGAATAAGTCTAAGCATGCACTTTAAGACTTTAGCCTAGATTGTGTAGCTCAATCATCATAATATAAGAAGGCACCCACGGGCTATATGGTCCCAGCTCTTCCTCAGTTGGAAGGGCACTAGTGCATGTAGTTGCACATACTAGAAGATGTAAGTATGCATCCATGGGGGACTAAAACCTCCCAGCATACTAAGAAAACTCAAGCACCCAATCATGTAATAAAATATAGAGGACTCAAACCTCCCAATCATGTGATAATAATATGGGGGACTCAAACCACCTGGTCATATAGACCCTTGCGTCGGCATTTGTGGTTTTCAATATTGGTACCTTGGGACCTCCATTTGAATGAATCAGCTACAAAACCCTCATTGAAGCCCAATTAGAATATTTAACACATATTTCTATTCATTGAGCAATGATACACATTTAAGTATACATTGTTGGTATCTTCATACCAAATACACTTGCAAGATAACATCAACATGCCAAAATAATTATCATCACTTGGGGAAATTCACAACCTTCTTGCTTCAATTATACATTAGCATTGGTTATTACATAACCCCATAAGGTTTAATTCAAAATCAGCTTCAATTATACATTAGCATTGGTTATTACATAACCCCATAAGGTTTAATTCAAAATCATCATACTTCATTAAGTTTTCACATTATGCAATAGTTCAAGAGTAGTTCAATGTGCATACTTTTTACATTCAAAAAAATTTCACAATAGGGGGTTGAGGTCATTGCCACTTCAATTGTCAATATTCACAAATTAGGAAAAATCACAATAAACTAGTTTCTTCACCATAACCATGTACCCCACGAGTTCAAAACCATAAATAAAGCATGAACAATCATATCTAAATAATGAGAAACATTGTTCAAAAACAAAATTCAAAACCCTTAACCCACATTTAAAAACTAACATCAAACCCACATGAATAACTATTTAAAATACATGCTTTTACAAAATAACAATTGGGGAAGAGTAACATGCCTGAAATACCTAATATTATGGAGGGAATTCAACCCTTCAAGCTTTACTTGACCCTCTTATTAGAAACCTTAAGTATGGATGTTTGAGAGATTTGAAAGAGAAGAAAGAATGTTTGGAGTGTGTCATCGATGAAAATAGGGCCCCAAGTATGTTTATAGGTCGTGGGTTATTATTGGGATAAGAGGAAAATGTCTAAAATACCCCTATTAAAAACTTGGAAAATAAACTGGCAGTCGTTATGGGTCTCAAATGACTTATCATGACTCACTACGACTCATATCTACGAGTCGTTGTTGAGATAGTGTTACCAGGAACACACACTATTGACCTTACGACTCATATTCCATGTCTTGTAATAGGACCCTACGACTCATTGGGTCCAGTCATAGTCAACACAGAAACTATTTAGGTATATACTAGGCATCCTACGATTTGCACACAACCACTTATAATGAGTCCTCACGACTTTTAGTGAGACACTAGTAGTTAGACCAGAAGATTTAGCCATACACACTGGTCAGGCTACGATTTGGGTCCAATGACTCATCAAGACTCCCTACGAATCATAGGGTAAGTCGTACTTAGGATAGCAAGGATAAAATTTTAGAAAATTCTCAGAGATAAAAACCTGGGGTGTTTCACATGATCCTCCTCACTTTTGGAGTACACCTATATGTCATCAATGAAGATTATAACGAACAAATCCAAAAACAACCTGAAAACCCAATTCATAAGATCCATGAACGTAGTCCGAGCATTTGTCAACCCGAATAACATAACCAAAAACTCAAAATGTCCATACCGAGTTCACAAAGTAGTGTTAAGAATATTAACCTCCCTAATTTTCAACTGATGATAGAACGAATGAAGATCAATCTTAAACGAATACCTAGACCTCTGAATATGATCAAAGAGGTCATCAATCCTAAGAAGCGGATACTTATTTTTCACTATAACCTAATTCAACTGACGATAGTCTATATATAGTTGGAGAGACTATCTTTCTTTCGCATGAATCGTATAGGAGCACCCTATAGAGAAATACTGGGATGAATAAAACCCTTATCTAGAGGATTCTTTAACCATTATTTTAGCTCCTTTAGTTCAGCTGGATCCATCCTATAAGGAGAAATGGAAATAGGTTGGGTATCCGGTAGAAGATCGATCCCAAAATTTATTTCCCTATTGGGAGGAATTTCAAGAAGATCATCGGGGAAAACTTTCAAAAACTCACTAACCACAGGGATATATTGCACAGAGGGATCCTCAGAGTTAAAATCCTTAACCCATAATAGATGATACAGGTATCCTTATACTAGATGATACAGATATTTTTTGGAAATCAACTTCCGAGCTCTAACATAGGAAATAAACCTCCCTTTGGGCACCAAGGAACTCCCCATCCATTCAATTACTGGTTCATTTAGAAAATGGAAATTGACCTTTCTTGTCCTACATTCCAGAGAAATGTAGCATGAATGGAGCCAATCTATCCCTAAATTATATCAAAATCGATCATGTCTAGCTCTATCAGGTCTACCAATGTCTTCCTATTATGAATCGACACCACACTATCCCTATAGATTTTTCTAGAAAAAATAGATTCACCCAACAAAGTATAAAAGGGTCAAAAATACTTTTGGGACCAAAACAAAAATGTACAGCTATATAAGGGGTCACATAAAAGAGGCTAAACTCGGATCAAGAAAACAATAGACATCACGAGAAAAGAGTTGTCATATACTAGTAACAATAATTAGGGATGCCTCAAATTATTGGCGGGTAGCAACAGCATAGAGATGATTTCATCCAGTGCCGGTACCTAAAGTAGCACCCTTATGTGAAGTAGCCAAAGAAGAAGAGGACCTTATTAGATCCCATGGCTACCCTGGCCGAAGGATAATATTGTAGTCTATGACCAGGTTGACCATAATTAAAACACTAATTTCTCCTCTCATCATAATAACTATGATAAAACTGCCCAAAAAAGAGGTAAGGAAGGTAAGGTGGGGCTGATTGAGCTCCACTACCCTAAGACTGGGCACCCTGTGCCTTAGCACTACTGCTAGCCAAAAAATGACAATCATTCGATGACCTAGGATAAGAAACACTATTATTTGAGTAGGAACTCCCCTAATTTTTCTTCTTAGACCACTACCAACCATCTCTCCCACTATTTTGTTGATTAGCACCCTACTCTGCATAGCTACACTTTTTGTTCTGCCTCTCTTCATTCTCTACCTGCTTCTTCTTTTCATCCTCCACCTGATGCATACAAACAACCAGTTTGGATATGTCTATGTCATTGTTCAGCACAACAACCTTATATTCTAACACCAAGTCATGAGACAATGCAAAAGAAATCTTTCTCATACCAAATACCAAACCGTAGGATGATGAGATAACTTATGAAAATTTAGAGAATACTCCCTAACGCTCATCTTCCCCTGCTTCAAGTTCCCAAAATCTTCCACCTTAGCCTCCCTCAATATTTGAGGGAATGAAATGATCAAGAAAAGCACCTGAAAACTTATCCCAGATTGTCGGCTCCACATCATTACTCCTCAGTTGTTCCTACTCATCATATCACTAATAAGCACATCTTTCAACTAATACACAACAAACTCTACACCTTCTATATCAGTGGCATGTATCACCCTAAAGATCTTCTCTATCTCATCAATAAATGCCTGAGGATCCTTCTTAACCTTAGAGCCTATAAAGGTTGAGCATTGAAACTCATCAACTGACCAACTCGGATAACCTTAGATGAGCTAACAACAAGACCAACATGATCATACTGATGAGACTGAGATACCACCAACTGAGTAAGAAGATGAATAGACTGGCAAAATTCCATATTCAAAATATCTCTCTAAGGTGACTGGCCATGAGTACCACCCACCCGAGGAGGACTAGTAGGGACTAATAGAACCCTATGTGGATCGATACATTCAGGAGTAGGGTCTCTAGGCCTGGTTTGCATCCTATAAACATGGTGAGTCCCCTCTATATTTTCTTTAAATGGAACTGAGGATCCGATAGAGTTCTTATGACCGTCAGATCTTTGGGGAGACATGATTTGAAATATGAGTTAGCCAATAGTTAGAAAAGCTTATGACTCTATAGCCCAAAATAAAACACAAGAAAGGAAAATATTCCTAAATTCCTTGTAGCCTCCCCCTTATAAGTGTGATACACTACAAACCTATAAAAAAGACTCTACTCAGCACAAATTTTTGTACACCCAATGACCCTGAACCATGCTCTGATACCAAGCTTCTCACGACCTAAAAAAGGGCATAGTCGTGATGAGGTATCTTAATCCCACTATGGGCCGAAGACCACCCCCTCAGCCTTACCTCAAAAGCAAATAAATAAATATCAAAACCCAACCAACAATAATAATATAAAGGATAAATAAACCAAATGTAAGTTCTAAGAATCCAAAACAATAAACTAACCCACAGTTGTCCATGAAAGCCTCTAAAATTAGAATACCAAATGAAGTTGGGACATGCTCCTGACTATAGCCAAAGGAATCCAAAATGAGACACTAAGACATAAATGAAAGCAAGACAACGAAATGACTGGCTTTCCGGAAGACGAAGGCTCACCACTTCAAAGTTGATCAACGAATGAACCATTCTACCTAACATTACATAGGAGGGAAAAAACCCTTCAAACCCTACATCATGAAAAGATATAGTATCTAAGGACGGTCAGTGAGGTGAGTATTGACATGTAACTCAGGGAATAGGATAAAATAATTTCATTGCCAAAAATTCATTAATAAACCAATGCACAATAATGATACATACACACACACACACATATATATATATAAGATGCCGAGATAGGGAAAAGGGCCAATTATGATAGTTTAAAATATTAACCTGAACTGTGTAGCTCACTCCGTTCTAAAAGCACCCATAGGTTATATGAGTTTGTCTCTCCCTACCAAAAGAGCTCCACTGCGTGTAGCCATATGAATCGAAAGGAGGGACTAAAGCCACTAAGGCATTGACCATTCTAGAAATATATATATTGTGTGTACCATGCAGAGGATCATATAGACCACCATGATAACAAACATGGTTTCTATTGTTGGTTCCCCCGAGACCTTCACCTTTACGGCGAGCTACACAATCCACTTTAAGCCCAATTAAAATAATTTACACATAAATCCATCCATTAAACCAAGGAGTCTTTTTTAAGGCATTTACAACATGGTATCGTTAGACCAATTATACTTGCAAGCTAATTCCTGTATGCCATCATTAATCTGTTAACCATTAGACTCCCAAGTTCTATTTTAATCCAAATCATAGCCATCAAGACCTTTCAAAACCACTTTTTTTTTTTTTATCTATTTAGCCTTTAATGCAAGACAATAGTTTAAGAGGGAAAGTAAAACCATGCCATTATCCATGTTCAAAATCAATTTATAAAGTGGGTTAAGGTTAAATGCCATTACCAAGGCAAAATTCCATCGGGTTAAGGTTAAATGCCATTAACAAGCCAAAACTCCATTAATTTGGGGAAACCCATGTCCCCCTTCCTAAACCATACCATAATTCCCCAATCCATCCTCAAAAATTCATTTATTAAAGAATGAAAAATGCATTTAAAATATAGTAACCCAACTAGGTTGGGGTTGATCCCACAGGGAATAGGCTAAAGATATCTTTCAAACTTATTAAAATCACCATGTAGTACCAGAAACTAAATAGGGGGAATGTGCTAAAATAATAAAAAATTAATAAAAATGGGGTACTTTTGGTTATAAACAATCTAAGAAGAACACTGGCTTGTGTTTCCCCTGGCTTCTAAGCTTGCAGATTTATCATGCACATCAAACTATTCTGATACCTTGTATGCAGAATCTAACAAGTTATGTATCACTAACTCTCTTATAGACTCATTGTAAAATCACACTCATTAGCTTTTGAGTCTCATAGCATCGCTTTACTAACCCTTGCCCAGGATCCTAGATTGACTATTACCTTTTGGGTCTCAAGTTAATTAGATAAAAGACAATCGTCTTACATAGATGATGCTTATTACCCTAGATCAACAATTAATACCCAACTTATTGTTATGATTTTTTTCCTACTTTTTCCCTCTCTTGTTCAAGTTTGTAATGCCCTAAAATTTTATCCCAGAATGTCACATGGTACTTAAGGCTACAAGTAGCCCCAAGCTAACTCTTTGAGCCTGCTACTACTTCTAACACTTACTTTAGGATAGATAAGTCAAGCAACAACACTATATCATATCAAATTTGAAATAAAACAACTGAAATAATCATCTTGGAAATTAATACTGAAAATCTAGAATTCAACCACTTGTCTAGTCCGGCATGCCTCTACTTACTACTGAACTAGAGAGTCATTGGGACAAACCCCCAACTGACTCGACTGAACTAAAAGCCATAACAACTGATATCAAATATGAAAATCTAAGAAATAGGTCCTCGAACTTTGAGGACTTACCAACTGTGGAGTGTAGACAATGGTTCTCGAGAATCACAGTAGCGGCTGAGACTGAGCACCTAAAACTATATTATGAGACAATGTAGCACATAGATGTCTATGTGGATCAGCACTTTAAGGATGTACTGAGTATATGAGGGTGTATGCATTTAGTAAACAATATCATAACTCTTTACGAAACTATGCACGCAAATATAAATGACTCACATAGCTTGAATAAGTCCGAAATATAAATCTCATAAGTCATGAACAATGAAACATGTAATATAAATCTCGTGAGTCATTACACTTTGTTCTAAAATATGTATTCTCCTCTTATTCTCAAAGTTTGTCACCCAAAAATAAATCTTAAAACAATAACTTTCAAACTTATACTTTTATCTTAAGGAGAATAAAGAACTTCTTTTGAAACTTTGGGAATTCAAAGACTTGTGATTATGGAACTATGGGACTCTTTGGAAACTTGGGAGTTTCTTCTAACCGACATAAACTATGTGAGCTGACATGGATCTAACGTCTTGCCCACATTGAAAAGAGTTGTTCTACCCATGCCATCAGAATAGAACCTTGAATTTAGTGATCACTATCTTAACCCACTTGGGGTAAATTATCATCCTATGGTGGCTCGTAGATCAGGGGCATGAAACTTTGGAATCAAACCCATCTCGGTGCTAAATACTACTCCCGTACTTAGGCTCAGAACTTTTTAGGAAAATCTACTTTAAATAATACTAGAATGTGTAATGGAAGCTAACTATGCTTCGCTTTGCAATAATGCATAGATAAAAGTGTATTCCTATCTTAGTTTAGGATCAAAGATCAACCTTTTTTATAATCAAAGTACTTGCTTGTTTAAATCATGCTAATATATTATTTTCAAGAAACATCACAATTTATACTTGACTTAGAGCATATATACATACTCAACTAATCATAATTTCACAATGAAGCTTAAGTCTTGACTTCAACCTTAAGAACACTCAAAAACATCAATTCATGGTAGGGATGTACAATTCATAGAATACTTTCTCAAATTCAAACATAAATAAGTGAAATAACATGGAATTTCAAGACTTGAACAATTTATGTAGTCATAATCTCAAAGTAAAGTAAATTGGGCAGAACCGACTTGCAAAAATATAAAATTCCTTAATAAAAATCAAAACTTTGGGCATAAGAATAGAAGAAGTGTTCTTGTTCAAATCCCACATACCTTAGATTATGGACTTTGAATAAACTCTCGCTTTTGTGACTCTATTCATGACTTTGAACGGATATTTTTGATGCCCTTGGTGTAGGGATTCCGATTCTTGAAGAAATTTTGAAAAGTGACGGTCAAATCTGGAGTTATCTTGAACTTTGGGTTGAAATCCTAGAAAGTGTTCTTGGTGAATTTTAGAGAAGAAGGCTTCTTTTTGGTATTTGAGGACCCTAATCCTGTGTTATGACTGATAGAGGGTGGGGGAAAAAGTCTAAAATTCCCCCCCTTGGATGCGGATTTTAAAAGCTGGAAAATTGGGCATCGACGAGATTGGTGATGCGGCATCAACGCGATACTGACGTGTCGCGCCCTAATCATGTCAAGACTAAGTAATTTTGACTGGCAGTTAGTGGAACAAAATTGACCAACACAATGGGCAACACGGCGCTCCAAGATCGAATTGGCCCACTATTTTCGGACACCAAACATGGTCTAAACGTGGTTCAAAAATTCTGAAACTTGTCTGGGAACACCTATTGACTTCCCTAATCATGAATTAGCTAAAATATCAACTATCGAAGGCCAGAAAGGTTGGTAATAAAATCCTCAAAGTTTTGAGGCTCTAGAAATGACTAAATCCCAACACTTAGCTAGATTTTCTAAGTCTAGGATCTCTTTTGGCATAGTTTAAGAGATTTAGATAATGAGGATTTTGCAGGGTCTTACAATATCTCATCCTTGGGAACATTCATCCTCGAATGTCACTAGTTAGGCTAAGAATACAGAGAAAACTGAAGATGTACAACTGAAATAATTTACTAAACTGACTCTACATTATTATAAACTTTGAGTACTTCAGAGAATGCATAGACTCATAATGAGAATAGTTATATAGCTGAATATTTGGTTAAAGAGGAGTTGAATTAAGGAAGAATATTACCTTCGGCTTGATCTGAACTTGTAGAGAAGAGATGGGGGTACTTGGCCCGAATATCTGCTTCTACTTCCCAAGTAGCACCCTCAACTGACTGGTTTCGCCACAAAACTTTGACCAAAGAAACTTCTTTGATCCTTAGTCTACGGATATGATGGTCTAGGATCTCAACTAATATCTCTTCATATGAAAGACTGTTCTGAATGCCTGAGCTCTCTGAAGGATCTACTATAACAAAATCATCAATGTGCTTCTTAAGCATGGAGACGTGAAAGACAAGATGAACAACTTATAAATTTGCGGGCAACTCTACTTCATCAGCTACTTTCCTAACATAGCTTAGAATTCTATAAGGGCCAACATAACTGGGACTAAGCTTCCCCATCTTGCCAAATCTCTTCACCCCTTTCATGGGTGAAATCTTCAAATACACCAAATCACCTACCTCAAACTTGAGGTTCCTTCTCCTAACGTCTGCATATGACTTCTGACAACTTTGGGTTGTCTTTAACCTTTTTCTATTCAACTTAACCTTCTTAATAGCCTCAAACACTGCATCAGGTCCAATCAAAGTAGCCTCATCCACTTCAAACCAACCTATGGGTGATATTTATCTCCTTCTATAAAGATTCCCAAATGGGGCCATTTGAATACAAGAGTGATAACTATTTTTATACATAAACTTAACCAATGACAATTGCTCATCCCAACTACCTTTGAAATCAAGAGCACATGCTCTCAACATATCTTCTAAAGTTTGGATGGTCCTCTCAGCCTGACCCTCTTTTTGTGGAAGAAAAGCAGAACTAAGATGCACTTGGGTACTAAGACCCTCCTAAAAAGCTCTCCAAAATTGGGAAGTAAACTGGGTACCCCTATCTGAGATGATAGACAAGGGAACTCCATGCAATCTGACTAACTCTCGGATATACAACTTCTCATAATCCTCAGATGTATAAGATGTATGCACTGGCAGGAAATGTGTTGACTTAGTCAACCTATCTACAACAACCCAAATATAATCATGAGGACGACGCGAAAGGGGTAAAATAGTCATGAAATCCTTATTCACCTCTTCCCACTTCCAAATGGGTATACCAAACTTTTGCATTGCACCACCAGGTATTTGGTTCTCTACCTTAACTTGTTGATAAGTTGTACACTTCGCTACAAACTCTGCGACATAAATCTTCATGCCACTCCACCAATAGATTTCCCATAAGTCGCGGAACATTTTGGTAGCACCGGGATGAATAGAATATCATGTGCCATGCACTTCAGCTATAATTCTCTGCCTCAAATCACCAATACAAGGAACACACAATCTACCCTGAAACCTCAACACACCATCTCCCCTTTGGGAGAAAACCTCTACCTTTTGGTCCTTAACTTAATCCTTCAGTTTGACCAAAATAGGATCTATGTCATGCTTCTCATTCACTTCCAAAACTAAAGAGGATTCGAAACTACTCTAAACCCACACATTACCTTCACCTAAATGAAACAACCTAACTCCTAATATAGCCAAATGATGAACTTCACAAGTTAATTCTTTCTTATCCTTCTCCACATGAGCCACACTACCCATAGACAACCTCCTAAGGGCGTCTACCACTGCATTAGCCTTGCCCGAATGATATAAAATACTCATATCATAATCTTTTAGCAACTCTAACCATCTTTTTTGTCTAAGATTCAACTCCCTCTGAGTAAACATATACTGGAGGCTTTTGTAATCAGTAAACACATCAATATGAACACCATAAAGATAGTGTCTCTAGATTTTCAAAGAAAAAACCACAGCAACTGATTCAAGATCATAGGTTGGGTAATTCTTTTCATGGGATTTCAATTACCTAGAGGCATAGGCTATAACCTTACCTTTCTGCATCAACACACAACCCAAGACAACTTTAGAGGCCTCACAATACACCACAAAACTATCCGTACCATCGGGTAGAGTTAATACAGGGGCTGAAGTGAGTCAAGTCTTCAACTCCTAAAAACTCTTTTCACATGAATCTAACCACAGGAACTTAACTTTCTTTTGGGTCAATCGGGTCATTGGAGATGCAATAGAAGATAAACCTTCGATAAAATGATAGTAATAGCCAGCTAGACCTAAGAAACTTCTAATATTTGACAGAGAGATAGGTCTAGGCCAATTTCTTATAGTTTCTGTCTTTTGGGGATCAACTCTAATGCCTTTGACTGAAATAACATGACCTAGAAAAGCTACTGACCTTAGCCAAAGCTCACATTTGCTGAATTTGGTGAAGAACTAATGATCTCTAAGAGTTTGTAGGACAATTCTAAGATGATCTGCATGGTCATCCTTACTACGGAAGTACACAAGAATATCATCTATGAATACTATGACAAACATATCTAGATACTATTTGAACACTCGATTCATGAGGTCTATGAAAGCTACTGGAGCATTGGTTTGCCTGAAAGAGATGACTAGAAACTCAAAATAACCATAAAGGCTTTGGAATTCTGTCTTTGGAATATCACACTTTCTTACTTTAAGATGATGATAGCCGAATCTAAGGCCTATCTTTGAAAAATAAGTTGCACCTTGCAATTGATCAAATAGGTCATCAATTCTAGGAAAAGGGTACTTATTCTTGATTGTGACCTTATTAATATGACGATAATCAATGCACATATGCGAAGAACTATCTTTCTTTCGCACGAATAGGATGGGTGCACCCCGAAGAGAAACACTAGGCCTTATGAAACCTTTATCTAGAAGATACTTGAGTTGCTCTTTCAACTCCTTAAGTTCTACGGGTGCCATATGGCATGGAGGGATAGAAATAGGTTGTGTATCAGGAATAAGGTCAATCCCAAACTCTATCTCTCTATCGGAGGTACCCTTGGGAGATCTTCCAGAAAAACATTAGGAAACTTATTAACTATGTTGACTGATTGAATAGTTAGAGTCCCAGACTTAGTATCTTTAACTCGAGGTAGATGATAGATGCAACCTTTGGATATTAGATTTCTATCTTCGAGATAGATATAAAATCTCTTAGGAGATATAGAATTGCCAAACCACTCAAAAACTGGCTCATCAGGAAACTTAAACTTGACCACATGGGTACGACAGTCTATAGATGCATAATAGGAATAAAGCCAATCCATACCTAGAATAAGATCAAAATCAACCATATCTAACTCTATCAAATCAATGGATATGACTTTATGAAGAACAGTAATAGGAAACATTTTATAAACTTTCTTAGTAACAAGTGGCTCACCGACTGGGTAGAAACCAGGATAGGCTTAGGGATGTTCTTAGGATTTATCTCAAAATTCACAACAACTAATAGGGTCACATAAGAGAAACTTGACCCAGGGTCTAAAACACATAAACATCAAAGTGGAAGACACGAAGCATACTAGTAACAACATATGGAGAATCCTCCTGTTCCTGATGGGATGGTAAGGCATAGAATCATGTCTGGCGCTGACCGCCAGCTGTTCTTGATGAAGCACCCTGAGGAGGGACTGGACGGACTAAAGGAGCTGGATCACTGGTAGTCTGAGTCTGGGGTTGAATATCTCTGTTTCCCTACCTAGTATGCAGACACTCTCTAAGTCTATGGCCCAACTTTCTACAAACAAAACAACCCCTCTTTCGACGAAACACTCACCGGGATGGGTTCTACCACACATAGCACATGGGGGATAACTAGGCCCGCTACTCACACTATTCTAGGATCTAGATATAGAAGACTTATTCCTCTGCTCCTACCTATTTTTGGGTTCAGGGTTACTAGCAGGATAAAGTATATTGGTTTGATTGCTCTTTTTATGGTATTAATTTGCTCTGATACCAAGTTTGCAACGCCTCACAAATGGGTCCCGAGATATCACACGGTGCTTAGGGTCACAAGTGACCCCAAGCTACTAGCATAACTCATAAGCAACTGAATGAAATATATAAATATGTACAAAATCAATGAAAGGTAACTCTTCTCTGAATCTGATCAATACAAAACTGAAGCCACATGATTACACACTACTTTTAGAAAGAAATCTAAAATCCAATACATTAACTCTACTGATTGTCTATGAAGCCTCTACTAATACTAACTATAGATAGCTGGGAAGCTACTCCAACTATCGCTAATTAATATGTATGAATAAGAAATTAAAGAATATAGATAAGTATAACTGAAGTCCCTAAAGTAGGAGGACTCATCATCTGACAGGCTAGAATCTGTAACTGTCTGAATCTAAATATGTATATAAAAACTTATACCTACATTATGAGATAATGTAGCACATAAACATATATGTAGATCAGTACTTTGAGGATGTACTGAGTATATGGGGGTGAATGCATAAGTAAAAACATCTCATAATCATCACTTATAAAATAATGCATGCCAAATGTAAGTGACTCACATAAGCTGGAATATCTGAAATACTGAAATAAGTAGCAATAAGAAGCAAAACATGCTTTATAAATCTTGTGAGCCACAAAATTTAGTTCCAAAAGTTATGTTTGTATTCTCTCTTTAAATCATACTATCTAAGTATATAAAGGACTCACTTGTAAATCTGAAAGCTGAACTCTGTAACTATAATCTTTCTATAAACTTTAAAACTTTGAGGGAAATACTTTAAAGTAACTTTATGTAAAACTCTTTTATTAGGAAAAACTTTTATTTGAAGATAAAATACTTTTAAGAACAACTTTCTATAAGGGAAAATACTTTATCTTAAGGCTTTAGGAATCTTAAAAACCTTAGCTTCCAAAACATATGCTTTTATCTTAAGTCTTTAAACTACTAGACTGTTTTAAGAGTAGGGGACTTCTTTTGGGAGGCTCTTCTAATCGACATAAACCATGTGAGCTTACATGGAGTCCAAACTCTTGCCTATGTTGGGGAGAGCTATTCTACCCTTGCCATCGAAATAAAACCCTAACTTAAGTGATCACTATTTTAGCCTAGTATGGGTAAATTCAGAAACCTATGGTGGTATGTCGTTCAAAGGCATGAGACCTTGGAATCATACCCAACTCTGTGCTAAATACTACTCCCTTACTTATTTCTCAGAACTTTTAGGAAATCCACCTTTAAATAGCATAAGAGTTTATAATCAAGACAAATTATGCTTCATTTCTTTAAATTTTAAACTATGTGAATAATGTGGATTCCTTGTCTTAGCTTAGGATCAAAAGATCTATGCTAGATCTGATCTCATGAGAAAAGGATGAGAGGTTTATAACATAAAAACTTGGGTTATTACAATATTCCCCTCTTTAGATCATTCATCCTCGAATAATACTGATTTGGTTGAAATACCAGGAAAAGATAGAAATGATATACAAGATACTCACAACTAAATCATAACTTTAATATCAAAAACTAAAACTAATGCATGATGCATGTGTTGAACTGAATTCATAATTTACATGGATCAGAAAAACCCTAGACTTGTGCTTGAGGGAATTTGAGAGAAATAATTATATTTTGGTAAAAAAATAGATGAATCTCGTGTTATAAGTTTATATAATGGTGGGAAATTAACCCCTTTGCCCTAAATACGTGGATATTTAATGACTAAAAACTAGGCATCAACGTGATTGGTGACACGGTGCGTCGATGGCATCAATGCGATACCCAACGCATCACGCCATAATCGTGCTAAACCTCAATAGTTTTGACTATGGCAACCTGCAACAATGTTAACCAATGTGATAGGTGATGTGATACGATGCACCAAGATCGAGTTGGTCTACTATTTTGGGACACCAAATATAGTTTAAACGAGTTCCAAAAAATTTGAAACTTGTCCGGGAACACCTATCGATCTTTCTGATCATGAATCAACAAAAATATGGACCATTAAGGGATATTAAGGTCACAAAATGAGATTTCCAACTTTTGAAGGCAAAAAATAAACTAAGTCTGGGAACTTAGCTAGAATTTTCTAAGTCTGAGACCCCTTGACAAGTCTAAAAGGATGAATTAAGCTTATAAATTTTGCGGGGTCTTACAATATCTCCCCTTTGGGAACACTCATCCCAGAATGAAACTAACTGAGATGGGAGAAATGATAAACTAATGTATATACTGATCATGAACAACTGAAACATAAGTACATGACTAACATTACTAGTTTACTGAGATTCATACTGAGCATGCATATCTGATGCATGATTTCATGACTGAGCTGATAAATGGATGCATGATTGGGAGTACTCATTCACTTGTGCATGCATATCTGATGCACAAATACATGACTAACATGATGCATAAACACATGATTGAATATGCAATGGTAGTTGATACCAAGTTTATAATGGAAATTTGAGCATGAAACTGAATACCAAGTTGTAACAGAAATTTGAACATAAAAATTTATAAGCTTTAAGGAAAGCTATTACCTTGGGATGAGTCTGAGTTTCCATAGAATAGGTGAGGGTACTTGGTCCGCATTCTGCTTCTGATCCCCAAGTAGCTCCCTCAATTTACTGATTCCGCCAAAGAACTTTGACTAGAGGAGCTTCTTAAGTTTAGGATTTCAACTGGAATCTCTTCATAAGAGGTTGTTCTAAATGTCTATGCCCTCTATAGAGACTACAACTGCTGGGTCACCTATGTACTTCTTAAGCAAGGAGACATGAAACACTGGATGGGTTGAGGCTAGATTTAAAGGCAATTCGAGCTCATAAGCTACCTTTCCCAAGATACTGAGAATTTTGAAGGGACCGACATATCGGGGACTAAGCTTTTCCTTCTTGCCGAACCTCTTCACTCCCTTCACGGGAGAGATTTTCAAATAAACATTACCACCAATCTCAAACTTAAGGTCTTTTCTACATATATCTATGCACAATTTTTGTCAACTCGAGCGGTCCCAAGCCTTTCTATGATCAACTGAACTTTCTCTAAGGTATCGAATACCAATTTCGGCGCTACTACTGCAGCCTCACCCACTTCAAACCAACCAATTAGAGATCTGTATCTCCTACCATAGAGAGCTTCAAATGGATCCATCTTAATACTGAACTGATAGCTATTATTGTGTGCAAACTCAATCAAAGGAAAGTGGTCATTCCAACTACCCTTGAAATCAATTGCACATACTCGCAACATATCTTCTAAATCCTGGATGGTCCTTTTTGCTTGACCATTTGTCTGGGGATGGAAGGCTGTACTGAGATGAACTTGGGTACCTAGACCCTATTTTAATGCTTTCCAAAAATGAGAGGTGAACTTGGTACCTATATTTGAAATAATAGTTAATGGCACATCGTGTAATTTGACCAACTCCCTAATTTAGAGTTTAGCATAATCCTGGCTTAATAAGAGGTATGGACTGGATGAAAATAAGTTGATTTGGTCATCCTATCTAAAATGACCCAAAATGAATCATGCTAATGATGAGTATGGGGAAAACCCATCACAAAGTCCATGTTCACTTTTTCCCACTTCCAAGTGGGAATATTAAACTCTTGCATGGATCTACTAGGCTTCTGGTGCTCTATCTTAACCTGCTGATATGTAGAGCACTTAGCCATAAACTGTACAATGTCTCTTTTCATCCCACTCCACCAATAGGTCTCCCATAATTTAGGGTATATCTTAGTGGCCCCTGGAGAAATAGAGTAGCACGGACAATGCACTTCTGCAAGAATTCGCTGCCTCAAGTCATCTACACCTGGCGCCCAAAGACGACCCTGACAATGCAAAACCCTATCTCCCCCTTGGGAGAAAACCTCTACTCTTCGATCTCTAACTGACTCTTTCAAATTGACTAAACTGGGATCTCTATCTTGTTTTTCCTTTACTTCAGAAACTAGAGATGATTTTGAACTAGTCTAAACCTATAATCATTCTAGGAGTCTGCATAAACAGGAACATAAAAACATGACTAAGACTAAAACGTGATACATGAACTGAATATGGTGAACTGAACTAAGCCCATGAATACATGTCTTATGACTAAGATTAGAATTTAAGGGTCTACTTACAAATATCCCCTACTCCAAGTTGGGTTCATTGTGTAAGGAAGAAAATAGAAGGTCTAGGTCATGGAATTTTAGGGATTATAGTGTAACTACCCCTTGGGACACTATGTCCCTCTAAGAATGCTTACTTTACTGAGGTACTGGGGAAAACTAAGGCGATGCACAGGCCACTTATGAACTGAATCATGACTGAATATCTGGGATCTGAAACTAAGGTATGATACGTGAATTGAGCTTGGCATGCCTCAGCCTGGCTAGTCCATCTCAAAATGATTATATTCATGAGACTTCGGTTAGGGCGGTTGGATGAAAAGATGGGAACTCACAATATATGAATTTATTCGTCTGACTGCCAAACTAAATTACTGGTTTTATGGACACACTTATACTGAAACTTATACCCAACAATACTCTCCACCTTAGTGAGACACTTCACCTGAGACTACTAAAGATATCCGCATGGGTGTTAAGTATAAATGTATGAACATACTAACTTATTCGATTAACTGCATGACTGATTGCTGAATACTAGGCATGTAAGACTGAATTGTGCTTAGTCTGAATGGCTGGACTAAAATTGTGGATCATTATACAAATAAGGTAAGGACTGACTGGGAAATATGAGATAATTAAGCATGTATTCATGAAAAATATATTATCTAAGAATGCAAGACCAAGTGAATAACATAATTCTAAAACATTCTATAAACTAAGGTACTGAGATATTGATAACTAAGTAACTGATAACTGTATGCTATGGTCGAGTAAATCTAAAATTAAACCTAGCTACTGATCTGATTACTGAACTAAAGCTAAGACTGACACTATAACTAAGTCTGTATCAAATACTATAGCTAAGAATGTAACTGGGACTAGAGGCTAGTTTTGAATAGATGAGGGTTAGACTGGTACTGAAGTACTGAATTCGGATGGTTAAGTAACTAATAGCTGAAATTCATGATTCTGTAGGACTATCTGAGTCCTTAACTGAATATCGATTACTAAACTGACACTATAACTGAGGCGTAAGGAATAGAGCATCAACACCACAGATTCACTGAAGGATCTAAACTGAGGGCATATGTGATATAATCTGAGTTTGGCTAATCATTAGGAGTGGGGCATGAGTGAAGAGGAATGAGCATACGGTAAAGCTTGACTTAAGTGCATGAGTCATGAGCTATATGACTTGAGTTTGGGGTTTTCTACATTCACGAAACATGATTCATAACACTAAGTGAACAGGGACTCCTCATACTAGGAACTAGAAACGTACACGATTCTACGTAAAGTGCATAAATGTGAGATGTGTTTATGGAATTGACATGTGAAGCATGCGTAAGTATCATGTTGACTGTAGTATAGAACTTTGCACTGAGATAGGAATGGTTTGGCAATTACCTTTCCTTATTGATTTCCTACACATACTGGCATTACTACTAGAATCTGAAGGCCTAACATTTCCGAGATATCATAATCAAACAATTCCTATATACCTATCGGGCTATGATAGACTGGCCCATTGAGGCAGAGACTGAAGAGGGTCTTGTTAATATTTGATATGACCTTAAGATTGACTGTTATGCACAGAGTTACAAAAGAAAAGAAGCTCATGGGTCTGAAGGTGCATAAACATATAAATAAGAGATCGGTAACATACCATTGACTGCATCAGGAGAACTTTCCTGATCTTATCGAGACTGAAGTGAATAGAGTCTACTTGGGCGTTGCCCACTGGTGGCACTAGAAGTGGCACCCTGCTGATTTGGGCAATTAGACTGAGCTGAAAGACGACTGTGCTGACTTCGTGGAATGGTCTTAAGACAGTCTCAGACTTTGTGGCCTAACTCACCATATCTAAAACACCTATCACTACCGGCTCTACACACACTCTTATGATTCTTACAATACTCTTTGCAAAGCAGATAGGTAAGACCCCTGCTCGCACTACTCTAGGTTTTGGAGCCTGGCGCCCTCTTATGACGATCAATCTTAAACTTAGGTACTGGTATACTGGCTGGAGATAGAG
>NW_025825179.1:365027-393397 GCF_002878395.1 Capsicum annuum | reverse complement strand
TATGCTGGCTACATAGTTCTGGAATGCAAGGATTGGTTCTAAGGATCACACCCTCAACTGTCAGTGTATGCCCTCATCCTTGGGTTTGCTCGGTGCTGAATCCTGCTCCCAACTGAGTAGACACTGAACTGATTAAATTGAGATGAACTAGACTGAGTTCACTGAATTTCATGGACTGATGGAATAGTATTGAGTTCTGTTAACTAACTGAGTTCATGAGATTACTGAGTTTTCCTAAGTCATGTAACTGATTAAATTCTACTAATTTGTAAAACTGATTGAGAATACTACTGATCATGGCGTGACTGAGATTATCTTAAAACTGACACTGGCTCTAGGCACACAGCTAAATTTTTGGGTATAAGTACCCCCATGACTTGATAGCATGATACTAACAAGACATAACACTTCTTGAACACATAACCTTAGCCAACAATTCATAATACAAATGTTAGGGATTTTCATAAAGTATTTGTATGTCATAAGCTTACACATGAATAGAAATACATATAAACATGTCATTTCAAAGGCTAAAAATTAATTAAGTCTGGGAACTTAGCTAGAATTTTCTTTGTCTGAGACCTCATGACAAGCCTAAAAAGATGAATTAAGCTTAGAAATTTTGTGGGGTCTTACAATATCTCCCCCTTGGGAATATTCATCCTCTAATGAAACTAACTGAGATGGGAGAAATGATAAGCTGAAGTATATACCAATCATGAACAACTGAAACATGAGTACATAGGCGACATTACTAATTTAATGAGATTCATACTGAGCATGCATATCTAATGCATGATTTCATGACTGAGCTGATACATGGATGCATGACTGGGAGTATTGATTCACTTGTTCATGCATATCTGATGCACGAATACTTGACTGACATGATGCATGGACACATAACTGAATATGCAATGGTAGTTGATACCAAGTTTATAATGGAAATCTGAGCATGAAATTGAATACCAAGTTGTAACTGAAATTTGAACATGAATATTAATAAGCTTTAAGGAAAGCTTTTACCTTGGGATGAGTCTGAGTTTGTGGAGAAAAGGTGAGGGTACTTGGTCCGCATGTCTACTTCTGCTCCCCAAGTAGTTCCCTTAATGGACTAATTACGCCAAATAACTTCGACAAGAGGAACTTCTTAAGTTAAGGATTTTTACTGGAATCTCTTCAAAAGAGAGGTTGCTCTGAATGTCTATGCCCTTTATAGGGTCTATAACTGCTGGGTCACCTATGCACTTCTTAAGCGAGGAGACATGAAATACTGGATGGACTGAGGCTAGATCTGAAGGAAATTTGAGCTCATAAGCTACCTTGATAAAGCGACTGAGAATTTTGAAGGGACCAAAATATCGGGGACTGAGCTTTACCTTCTTGCCAAACTGCTTCACTCCCTTTATAGGAGAGATTTTCAAATAAAAATGATCACCAATCTCAAACTCGAGGTCTTTCCTATACACATCTTCATATGATTTTTATTGGATCTAAGCTGTCCTAAGCCTTGATCTGATCAATTGGACTTTCTATAAGGTATCAAATACCAAGTCAGGCCCTACTACTGTGGCCTCACCCACTTCAAACCAACCGATTGGAGATCTGCATCTCCTACCATAGAGAGCTTTGAATGGAGCCATCTTAATACTGGAATGATAGCTGTTGTTGTGTGCAAACTCAATCAAAGGCAAGTGGTCATCCCAACTACCCTTGAAATCAATTGCACACGCTCGTAGCATATCTTTTAAAGTCTGGATGATCCTTTCTGCATGACCATCTATCGTGGGATAGAAGGCTGTACTGAGATGAACTAGGGTACCTAGTCCTTTTTAGAATTCTTTCCAAAAATGAGAGGTGAACTGTGTACCTCTATCTAAAACAATAGATAATGGCACAACGTGTAATTTGACCAACCCTCTGATATAGAGTTTGGCGTAATCCTCGGCTGAATAAGTGGTATGGACTGGAATGAAATGAGCTAATTTGGTTATCCTGTCTATAATGACCCAAACTGAATTATGCTGATGACGAGTATGGGGCAAACCCATCACAAAGTCTATGTTCACTTCTTCCCACTTCCAAATGGGAATATTGAACTCTTGCATGGACTCACTAGGCTTCTAATGCTCTACCTTAATCTTCTGACATGTAGAGCACTTAGCAACAAACTCTACAATGTCTCTCTTCATCCCTCTCCACCAATAGATCTCCCATAATTTATGGTACATCTTAATAGCCCCTGGATGAATAGAGTAGTGCACATAATGCACTTCTACAAGAATTCACTACCTCAATTCATCTACACCTGGCACCCATAGACAACCCCAATAATGCAAAACACCATCTCCCCCTTAGGAGAAAACCTCCACTTTCTGATCTCTGACTAACTCTTTTAGATTGACTAGATTGGGATCTCTATCTTGATTTTCCTTTACTTTAGAAACTATACATAAGTCTGAACTAGTCTAAACCTAGAATCATTCTAGGAGTATGCATTAATGAGAATATGAGAACATGACTGAGACTGAAACGTGATACATGAACTGAATATCGTGAATTAAACTAAACCCATGAATGCATGGCTTATGACTGATATTAGAATTTAAGGGTTAACTTACAAATACCCCCTATCCAAGTTGGGTTTGTTATGTAAGGAAGAAAATAAAAGGTCCAGGTCATGGAAATTTAGGGATTATAGTGTATCTCCCCTTGGAAAACCATGCCCCTCTAAGAACGCTTACTTTACTGAGATTATTATGTGAGGTTGGGTTGTTAAGCATGCCTAGCACTAGATACTAAGTTTGAATAGTAGATGGTCATCAAGGTAGATGTAATAATTTATTGGTTAGTGTGGCTAGTTGTATGAAAGTGAACTAGTAGGCTTGAATAGTGCATGCAAGAATTTAAGTTTATTTATTTGAGATTAAGTATGATATTGTAGGTATGATGTAGAGATGTGCCCAAGGTGATACGGATCTTTATTATTTTTGAAATTTATTAAGTTTTGAGTGGTTAGTAGTACCTATGAATTGATAAGTATGAGTGAGGCTATATGGTATATGATGTTCTTGTCAGTTAACTTATGAGTTATAGGGTGATGATGTTGGGTGTTCTAGTATAAGATTAGAGATGTGATATTAGTAACCGATGAAGGAAGTTAGTACAACAAGGTTTTGGAGATATCTATGGTAAGTGTTAGAATCTATGTTGGCGAGTATTTAAGTTGTTATATGATGACTTTTGGAGCTATAGAAATATAAGAGTTGAATATTAGAAGAAGGTATTAGCATTGGGTGTTACATGTGAAGATACATCCCCTCAGGGTAAGTTTAGTTTTATGTTTATTGATTGTACGCCAGACTCTTGAGTAGAGTGATTTCTTAAAGCTAAGGAGGGAGATTATAGAATGAGTAACAATGTCATACTTCCAGATTCTAAAAGTGGTGATGAGTAATTATGTTGATGGGAGAGAGTAAGTGTTCTTATTGACCAAAGATCATTGTATGCTTGTTTTAGCTAAGGCCATAAGTGTGGAGTAATATTGAGGATAAGTATTTGATACATGTTGTGGTTAGTTGAAATTTTTGTGTGTGTATGTTATTGGGGTAGTTCATGGGAGGTGTTGTGATATAGGTTTAGAGAATACGAGGAGTATGCCATTATGGATGGTTGTTTAGACGTTCATATGTGGTTGTAGCCATAGGCTTGAATGTCATGTTAGTGTATAAATGGATGAATGAGGTGTGTATTAGTTTCTAACCTTCCCGACCTTAAAATGTAAATCCATAAGTGAATTCATGATCGAAATTGTCAATAGCACATCTCATGTAAGTTTCAGATTTTTTGGGCAAGGTTTGATGGTAAAAAAATAGTGAGGCAATGCAATATGGTCGTGATACATCGTATATCTCATTGGTTGGGAGCAACACAATACGTCGCTTATCACGTCGGTAGCCCAGTTTAGTTATGATATTTATGTAGCACCCCATAATTTTGAGTTAGGCTTGAACATGGTGAGAGGACTTAGTTTAGTTTAGGCCTTAGTATATAGGTTTATCAATGCCCATGTGAGAATTAGAAGTTGAATCAAGTGAGTATGGTATTTAAGGGGAATAGTATAGTTAAGGGAGTATTCGAGAAGAGTTGCTAAGCTTGAAAGTAAGAAGTTGCATTGCCTAAGGGATAGAAATTCTAGCCTAGCTTATAATCTATACGTCTATGTTCCAAGCTATATAGTTGTATCAATGTTGTGATTCCTTAGTCAGGTTTCTTGTTCAGATCATGCCCAAAATTCTTTGCTCCCTAATGTTAATAGAATTTCATAGGAGAGTGCTGAATAAATACTCCATTTGAGTATAGGCAGTTAGTATAATCCAGTTCATATAGCATGCAATCCTGTTTAACAATCAATCAGATAAGCTCCTATAGATTCCCAACTTTCCACCTACTATTACTATCCTCAGTCTCATACGTATGTCCATTCCAAGACGTAATGTGTTTGCATCTATGTAAATTATGAATTCAGCTCAGTTCATGTATCAGTTTTAGTTTTAGATATGAAGTCATGATTCAGTTCGTAAGTATCTTGTGTATCATCTTAGTCTTTTCTAAGTATTTCAACCAAATCAGTGTCATTTAGGGATGAATGATTCCAAGGGAGGGATGTTGTAATACCTCGAGTTTTCATTTCTTAAACCTATCAACCTTTTCTCATAAAATCAGAACCAGTCTAAAGTAATGGTTACTCATAAGTTGACACTCTCGTTTCTATCTCAGCCATATAGCTATTTTTCATGAGAGTTCATGCATTCGCAAATCAGTTCAGTAACTTATCATGTTTAAGATTCAGCTATTCAGTTTATTTCAGTTCTACATGATAGCTTATAGCCTTATATTCCTCAATATTTTAAGCTTAATTAGCCACATTCGAGGACGAATGTTCCCAAGGGAGAGATAATATAATACCCCACATTTTTGTGCTAGTCTATGGATCGTCGTTCTTATGTGTATAAGCTATAATCCAAGTGATTCCCATGTGAATATAATTTTTGTAATCTTTACCCTTATGTTTGAAGTTCTCTTGAGGTTAAAAATGTTCATAGGAATCACTTAGAGCCTAGTTGAGCTAAGATCATTTGATTCATTCAAAATTAGATATTTGATTCTACAAGGGTCTACTTTAAATGTGTACAACTTTTTATATACACAAAATTTTTAAGGTAAAGACCCACCAGATTGCAGATAATTGAATTAGCATTTCAACGATACTAATTTCACAAAAGTCCAATAACCAAGTAAAAAGTTATGGCATTTTTTGTGTGAGGTAGTAAGCCAATGCGATCTCGACGCATCGTGTCAAATTTTCCTCGATACGAAAAACTAACGTTAATCCAAAGCTATTTTACATGCTAATTCAATTCCCAAAGGGCCTAGGGTCACTTTGGTCAATTCCCCTGACCCAAATCCATCCTAAACACATAATTTCACCCCCAAAGAAGCAAAGATACTTCATTATTCATCTTTTCATCTCAAGAACCAAAACCCTAGCTCATCAAACTTCCTCCCCAAGAAACCTAAATTCCTCCAATTATTCTCCAATAAAATACAAGATTAAGGGTTCTCAATACAAAAGCTCTAATAATTCATCACCTAAGCATCAATAGAATTCCAAGATTCAAGCTTTTGCATTAAATTATCAAAGATTATCAATTAAGGTATGTGGGGTTTGAAAAAGAACATTTCTTCCATTCTTGTTCCCAAAGCTTTGATTTTATTAAAGAATTTTCATATTTTTACAAGTGAGTTTATATTCAATTTACTCTATTCTGAGTTTATGAATTTAGAACTTGTTCAAGTCTTGAAATTGCATGTTATCACAATTAGTTATGCCTTGGATTGAGGATTTATGTTGTGAATTGTATTTCCCCATTGAAAATTGACATTTTTAAGTGTTTCCAAAGTTGAAGTCAAGAATTAAACCTTATTATGAAATTTCGACCCTTTGAGTATATGTTGATGCTTTAAGTCATGTATGAGTTGTGATGTTTGGCTATGTTTTTATCATGATTTAATAAAAAAGTACTTTGATTCTTAAGGAAAGATTGCTTTTGACTCTAAGCTAAGATAGGAATCCACATTGTTTATGATTTGAAGCAAAGAAAAGCATAATTGGCTTTCATTGTACATTAGTGTACTATTTTAAGGTGGATTTCCTAAAAGTTCTTACCCTAAGTATGGGAGTAGTATTTAGCACCGAGTTGGGCCTGATTACAAGGTTTCATGCCCCAGAACTACATGCTACCATAGGTTTCTGAATCGCCCATAGTGGGCTAAGATAGTGATCACTTAAGTTAAGATTCTATTTTGATGGCAAGGGTAGAACAGCTCTCCCCAACATGGGTGAGACGTTAGACTCCATGTCAGCTCACAGGTTTATGTCGGTTAGAAGAACCTCCCAAAAGAAGTCCCCCACTCTTAAAATAGTCTATTGGTTTAAAGCCTTAAGATAAAAGCATATGTTGTGGAACCTATGGTTTTTAAGATCCCTAAAGCCTTCAGATAAAATGTTTTCCCTAAAATTTTGAAAGAATTCCCTATAGCCTAATAGTAAAGATTTTCAGAATAGTTTTAAAAGAGATTTAACTTGAGTTTTAAAAGCTTACAAACTACAGACTTTAGAACTGAAAGAGTGACAGAAAAGCTTTTAGAAAACTAAGTGTAAAGGCTTACAACTTTATTTCAAATTATGCTTTACAAAAAAATTTTAGTTACAACATTTCAGCTTTCAGATTTCAGATTTAAAGAGCGAATCCTTTCTACACTTAGACAATATGATTTAAAGAGAGAATACAAGTACAACTTTTAGAACTAAATGTTATGACTCACTAGATTTATAAAGTATGATTTATTATTTATGATTTCAGATATTCCAGCTTTTGTGAGTCATTTACATTTAGCATGCATGATTTTTATTAAGTGTGATGATATTGTTTAACTTATGCATTTCACCCTCATATACTAGTACATCATCAAAGTAATAATCCACATATATGTCTATGTGCTACATTGTCTCATAATAAAGGTACAAGTTTTAGTATGCACATTCAGACTCAGATAGTTTGCATCTTCCAATTAGCAGGGGATGGGTTCCTTTGATTCGAGAACTCAAGTATAATTTTGTGTTGTCTCTTATATCCAGTCGTATTGATTAGGGATAGCTGGGGGTGATGTCCTGACTACCTATAGTCAGTATTAGTAGAGGCTTCATAGACAGTCAGTAGAGTTGTCTATTATATTTCAGTTAAGGTTTTACACAAAGCAGAGTTGTAAACATTTTCCTATAGTTGTATTGAACATATTCAACTAAAGATGCATCTTTCGAGTAGTTGGTTCTGATTTAAGTATCTTATTTAGTTGCTCATGAGTTATTCCAGTATAAGGGTTAGCTTGGGATCACTTGTGGTCCTAAGCATCGTGTGACGTCTAGGGACAAATTTTCGGGGCGTTACAAACTTTGATACCAAGTTTTTAATGCCCCAAAATCTCATCTCGGAATGTCACACGGTGATTAAGGCTACAAGTAGCCCCAAGATAACCCTTTGAGCCTGCTACTACTTCTAACACTTACTTTAGGATAGATAAGTCAAGCAACAACACTATGTCATATCAAATCTGAACTGAAACAACTAAAATAATCATATGAGAAATCAATACTGAAGATTTGGAATTCAACCACCCCGACAAGCCTCTACTTACTATTGAACTAGAGATTTATTAGGACAAACCCCCAACTGACTCGACTAAAATGAAAGCCATAACAACTGAGATCAAATATAAAAATCAGAGAAATAGGTCCTCGAACCATGAGGACTCACCAACTATGGAGTGTAGACAAAGGTACTCGGAAATAACAGTCGCGGTTGAGACTGAGCATCTGAACCTATATTATGAGAGAATATAGCACACAAACGTATATGTAGATCAGTACTTTGAGGATGTACTGAGTATATGGGGGTGTATGCATTAAGTAAACAATATCATTACTCTTTATGAAACCACGCACGCAAATATGAATGACTCACATAGCTTGAATAAGTCTGAAATATAAATCTCATAAGGCATGAACAATGAAACATGCAATGTAAATCTCGTGAGTCATTAGACTTAGTTCTAAATTTTGTATTTTCCTTTTATCCTCAAAGCTTGTAACCCAAAATGAAATCTTAAAACAATAACTTTCAAACTTATACTTTTATCTTAAGGAGAATAAAGAACTTCTTTTGAAACTTTAGGAATTCAAAGACTTATGATTATGAAACTTTGGGACTCTTTGGGAACATGGGAGTTTCTTCTAACCGACATAAGCAATGTTAGCTGACATGGAGTCCAACGTCTTGCCCATGTTGGGGAGAGCTGTTCTACTCTTGCCATCGGAATAGAACCTTGACTTTAGTGATCACTATCTTAACCCACTTGGGGAATATTATCATCCTATGGTGGATCGTAGTTCTGGGGCATGAAACCTTGGAATCAAGCCCAACTCAGTGCTAAATACTACTACCATACTTATTCTCAGAATTTTTTAGAAAAATCCACTTTAAATAATACTAGAATGTGTAATGGAAGCTAACTATGCTTTGCTTTACTTTAAATCATAGATAAAAGTGGATTCCTATCTTCGCTTAGGATAAAAGATCAACCTTCTTTATAATCAAAGTACTTGCTTGTTTAAATAATGCTAATACATTATTTTCAAGAAACATCACAATTCATACTTGACTTAGAGCATATATACATACTCAAATAATCATAATTTCATAATGAAGCTTAAATCTTGACTTCAACCTTGGGAACACTCAAAAACATCAATTCATGGTAGGGATGTGCAATTCATAGCATATTTTCTCAAATTCAAACAAAAATAAGTGAAATAACATACAATTTTAAGACTTGAACAATTTATGAAGTGATAATCTCAAAGTAATGTAAATTGGGAAAACTTGCAAAAACATGAAATTCCTTAATAAAAATAAAAACTTTGGGCATAAGAACGGAAGAAGTGTTCTTGTTTAAACTCCATATATCTTAGATTATGGACTTTGAATGAACTATCACTTTTGTGACTCTATTCGCAACTTTGAACGGATATTCTTTATGCCCTTGGTCTGGGGATTCCAATTCTTGAAGAAATTTTGAAAAGTGATGGTTAAATCTTGAGTTCTCTTGAATTTTGGGTTGAAACCCTAGCAAGTGTTTTTGGTGAACTTTAGAGAAGAAGGCTATCTTTTAGTATTTGGGGACTAATATATGAGCTGATGCTAACACATTTGACGCTTTTAACTCTAAATAATTGCAGGGTCTTGAGCAACTTTTGTTAGTTTTGATTGTTTTATGTTTGATTTCACAGTATAAGCTGATATGATAGAGAACCAACAATAATGGAAGCAAAAAGGATGAAATCTGAAGCAATTAAAAGACAAGTCCAGCTAACAACATTCATGATAGGTCGTCAGCCCGGTGATAGGCTATCAAGGCCATCACCAACCTTAAACAGGGAATGAGTTCCAGCTAGTAGAATCAATGACATTTTGTGATAAGTCATCATAATGGTCATAAGTCATTAGGAATGCCGTCAGACTTAGGCAGGATATGAGAATTGGAACAAAACTGTGACGATATTTCTAATAAGTCACCACAGTCCTGATAAGCCGTCAACCTAAGACAGGACTAGTGCAGATTTGAAGAAGACCTGATGACATTTTTGATAAGTTGTCAGGATCCTGATAAGGCGTCACCAATAGTCGTTGTCAATTAAGAGAAAAAGTTGTATCCTTGATTTTTTTTCCTTATTTAGGGTAAACTATTTAAAGCTTTGTTTAGGGTTTTCTAGACAATTATTATCATTATTATTATTTCGTACAAGGGGAATGGCACTTGAGTTTTAAGAGACATACTTTGATATTTTTTCTCTCGAGTTCTTGGCTTGAAAAAACAAATACTTTGAAGAGATTATTATCATTATTTTGGGATTTCCATTGTGATTTAATCTGAGAATCTCTAGTTTCTATTCATCTTGTGGTAAGTTTATATTTCAAGTCATGAATTCAACTATTTGCTTCGATTATTACATCATGAGCGGCTAAATTTATTTAACCTGAATTATGGGATCTAGGGTTAGGTCTTGATAAGGTGCTAAGTGTTCAAGATTCAAAAAGTGGTAGGATTTCTTGATAATTCTGAGGTTTTAATTACTATCAATTGGTCGTAAACAATAAACACACCTGCTTTGATTTTCTTGAGAAAGAAATCAAATATAGTAGGAAGTGAATTATCCATAGGGACTCGGAAATACTTCGTTTAATAATTAGTGCTGTAAAAAGGTTGGTTAACCTGAGGTAAAATCTGGGCAGTAAATAGAAATTCCCTAAGTCTGAGAGGATTAGGGAATTAAATGCTTAAGTAGGTTGAGAGACATTTAAGCATAACATCAATAAAGATAGCTTGTTATCCTACCCACCGTGAGAATCTTGAACCACTTTTAGCACCTGTCATTTATCGAAAGCACTAGTGAATATAATTCTGGCTATTTCATAAACTCTTGATTATACACACTGAAACTAAAGTGATCAGCAATTATTTGCTGATCATTAAAAAAAAACCCATTATTTGCTAATTTTTCTTTTGTTTAGCATCCAAAACCTAGTTTTTGTTCCGTTTGGCATCCAAACCCTAGTTTCCTGCAAAATCACTCCAAAAACAAATCAAATCCAATAAACAACCATAAGTACATGCATATTCTAAGTTCAAGCATCGTAAGTGCTATAAATTTACATCACAAATCCAACAATGAAATCATATGACAATTAAACTAATTTATGCCATAATAAAAACAGAAAGTCTAGGTGTGAGAGACATGCCTAAAAAACCAAAGAAATTAAAAGAAAATCCAAAGATTGGATCCTAATTGTTGAATCCCTTGTAAAACTCTAGTGTTCTTGCCTTGGGAGTTAAAGAGAAAAAAGAGTATGTTGATTTTGATAACTGATGAAAAAAGGGTCCTTTTGATGTTTTTAAGACGTAGGAATAGTGTAAAGGTAGGAAAAGACCAAAGAGGCCCCAATTAAAATGTACAAGAAAAATTGAGTCCAGTCATCACATGTTAGGTAATGACTCGTGAGGTCTGACCACAAATTGTTACTTGGACTCGTTACCTGGGGATAAATATCCTAGCCTTCAACTATTTAGGAAATGAGTCTCACCTAATGAATCATTATCTAATATCACAACTCATGACATCGACTCAGGAAAAAATTAGGACACATGGGCGACCTCACAGTTATGGTAATTAGTCCTACCTAATAACTCGTTATGACTTACAATAAGTTTTACCAGACTCTTTGTAAAGAACCAAACCTGAGCCCCCTTCACTATTATTCTCACGAGTTTTCATCATGACCCGTTATGACACATAATGAGTCATGATCAGGATCGTGACCACTGACAGTTATGATATCATTTCAGAACCTTGTCTAATCAATTTCTAAACTCTTGCTATTTTAATGAACCATATCTCAAGCCATTAGTGAAACACATCCATACCATAACATACCATGTCAAACTCAAACTGGAGCTCAATATCATGATTATTATTGTCACGACCTGAACCAGGGCCTAGACGTAATGGGAAATCCCAATCCCAATCAGGATCAGGAACTGCCCGCGTTACCCAACCTAACCACCAAACGCATACCTTGAGTTGGCTGAAGTCCAAATATATAACAAGATAGCGTATCCAACCATGTGGTAACTCTTGGATTAGTCCATAACCGAGACCAACCCAATCAAGAACAACCACCTAATAACCAACCAAACCAATGCGGAATCCATAAACTAAAACCAAGTATAGTATTAATCCAACATATGTATATTTATATGACATAACCAGTCCATACTATACCTAAGTCCATAGTTGTCCATACAAATCCTCTAGACCAACCAAAGAGTACCTAGTTGGGACATGCCCCTGACCATAGCCAAAAACCAAAGTCTATGAAAGACAAGGAATATGTAAGGTAAACCATGACATGAAATAGATGTCTTCCAAACTATAGAACCTCACCACTTTAATCCAACAATTGATCCCAAATCCAATCACTAAGAAGGATGAATAGAATGGGCGGATCCTACATAGCGTGGGTATACAATCACCAGTAAATCAGTTAGTGGGTAAACACTAGCATGCACTCAAGATAGGGATAAAATAATGTCAACTAGTGAAAACCAAGTAAAGCCATCCATAATGAATACAACCATACACACACACACACACACATATATATATAAGTGTCGGGAAAAGGGAATCGGGTTTAGTATGCCATTAAAACCATTACTAGGGCTGTGTAGCTTTGCCATCCTAAACCACCCATAGGTAACATTGGTTTAGCTCCACCTGTCGAAAGAGCCTCAATGTGTCTAGCCGTACAACCAGGGAAGTATCCCATGGGATGAGAAGTACATCCCCTAATATAAGGTGTGACACTATGCACATGGTCCACCAAGACCAACCTGCTATCGGCAAATATGAGTTTCCAGATTTGGTCCCCCTGGACCTCCACTTTCCACGATTTGGCTACACCTCCCCCTTTTTGCCCAATTAAAATCATTATCAAGCAATCCATTTACCATTTACTAACCAAGGCCATTTAATGGTGGTATCGTCATACCAACCATACTTCCAAGTACTATCCATAGCCAACCATTTATAGGTTTAAGGGGACTTTCAAGTGCCCTTCAATTTACCATGTTAAACACCTCTTGGGGGAATCTGTACCCCACAAGCAAAATCATTAGCCTTTTTCTTTCTCAAACCATTTAAACCAATTCGATTAATGCATTCACTTGAGGGATTTCCATGTATCCCATAAGGTTTTCAAAATAAACCAATCATGACCACTAAAACCTTTACCTTTTAAACAATTCCAAACCATTTTAGACCACGCAAAACATTTAAACCATTCATATCATTTAAATAATTTAAACCATGAAAAATCATCCAAAACCATTTAGGGTTCCATTAAAAAACCAAACCATGCAAGAGTTCCAACGGAAGTTCAACAAAAGAATAAAAACATTCATTGAAGCATTTTATCAATCATGTTGAGGAAGTACCTTTACAAGACCAAAACCAATACATAAACCACCATAAATAGGGTGAATCAAGACCCTTTAGGTAAATCATAACCAACAACCAACCACATATGCAACCCATTACCAAAAATATGTAAAAACATAGTTTAAACCAAAACCAAACAATATGCATCAAGACCCTCAACATATATTTTGAAATCCACCATTCATGATTCATAAATCAACGTTTAAAACACAACACAAATGCCTTCAGTTTGAAATAACAATGAGGGAAGGAGTACATTCCTTATACATACAGATTCACGAAATAAATCTTGACCTTTGAGACCTTTGATGAACACTTGAGAAACCCTAGCCTCCAATCTTTCAAAGTGAGTTTGAGAGAGTATTTGAAGTGTTTCACGTATAGGGGTACGACTCCCCGTTACCATCTGCATCCTAGGGTACAGGTGATACCCCAACTCGTACCCAAAACCATGCCAAACCTTACCTACTGATTTCTATATGACTCTGCCTAACTTAACTCGTACCCAAGGGTATGAATGACATCTCCAATCATACCCTACCAGGCGTACCTTGGACGGATTACCCCAGACCACTCAAAAATGCTCCATACAACTTGCCTTGAATCACTCGTATGCTCCTATATGACTCATACCCTAGTGAGTCGTATCTTGGGCAGTAGCTAAGCTAACCATACTGCCTAGGGTATGATTCAACCCTCAAGATACCCCACAAGTTGTATTCAAGGGTACGATTAGTACCCCTAAGTTGTACTAAGCCATAAAGTCCCAAAACCTTGGAAATTTTGCAAGGGTCCAAGACTTGGGATATGTCATTCTCCCCCACTAGGATCATTCATCCTCGAATGACGGGTAAGGATAAGGATAAGTATGATATAACACCTTAACACACATCAAACTCTCCTCTAACGAAAATAGAGGAAAAAAACACAAACCAAGATGAAAAGATCGTCACATATCCCAAGCATAATTTACACCCCCAACTCTTTCATTCCGACCTCAAAATAAGTTAGAAAATAAAGATATGCTTGAATAATACAAACCTTATGCACGAATGTCTGAAACAAAGAACCAATGTGGATCCTTGGACTCTATGTTCACTTTCACATCCTAAATGGCTTGCTCAGATTTTTGGTCTTACCATAGAACCTTTTTCCAAAGCCACACCATTCCATTTGCAATCGGCGAACTTACAGATCCAAAAATCCCCATCATTTGGATTTCCTTGAAGGACACAGAATTCCAGATACCAATACCAACAAAAGGAACCAACTGACCAAGGACCATCCACACCTTATCCCAACACAAACACATAGACTACCGATTTTAGAAAGTAAATCAAATTCAACTTAGAATTCACCAAGACACATCATTATGAAAGCTTTAGTCTAAATTTACACCACCATTTCTATGTTCAAGCCTATCCAAAGATAAAAGAGTTAACTTAGGCCACTGGGCTCTACTCCTTACATCAATCCTGAAAAACTACTCTGCTTTTATCACCATTGTAATATGAAAACCATGAATAAAGGAAATGGACAAACCATATCCAACCATTATAACAAAAAACCCCAACCTATAATTGAACACCATAATCATGCAACCTCTAAGCCATGAAATCAATTCATAAAGTTGTGCCTTACCAAACCTCTTAAGTACCTAATAAAACTATGAGTATATCTACCAATCACAATTTTCAAGCCTGCCGCTCATATACCCGCGGTATGATCTATCCATCAAAAGATCTAGCACTCTTTATAATTCTACAAAGACTTTCACCACCCATTCCTTTCCTAACTATTTTCCATGACGAAAACCTTACCTCACCTTCCAAAACCTTAACGCTAGTAGTCACCCGAGACTCTCACCCACTTAGGGACTTATACATTCCCCATTTCAAAACATCACCATGCTTCCCAAGCCACTACCATCCTAGCACAGGAAGAATCATTAAGGAACCAAGGTACAAGAATTATCCATTCCACCTAAAGAAAGACAAAGACCCCCTAAAAAATATACAGGACACTAAAGACACGAATTACGCCATAAAAACTACCTAGGTCATAGCAGAGAATCATCCCAACCAAACCATACCACCAAAGGAGTCCTTTGAAATAGACATCGAAAGACACACAACCATATATACCATAAGTAACTTAACACAAATCGACTCATATCCAGGGAATGTGACAGATGTAAAATGAGAACCTTAGGCATAAGTGCTATAACAATACATGAAACACTAGTAGACTACACTCTTAACCGAGATAGGGGAGAATCGCTAGAAGCAATTTAAGGTTAACCATCAATCTTCACCCCACTATACTTACAAGCACAACACTCCACCCTAATGGGTATCACTAAGGATATATACTAGTGACACTGAGTTTTCCCATGCCAAAATATCATGCACCCCAATTCTACCTAGAGCTCAAAATTGACATGCAAAAACTAGTTAGACCAAATTGACACCAAGGTTTCCAATTGAACCAAAACCATTCAAAATCAAACCATGGCCACCAAGGCCTTTCAAAAATCATTTGAATCTAACCAAAATGAATTCATGTTTCCCCTTCACTATAAATACAGTGCAAAGATTTAAGAATAGTCAAACCATATGACAAAATCATATTTCATTAGAAGTTTCAAAAATGATTTGAGGACATATAATTTTCAAGTCCAAAACCAAGTAATTGGGGAACCCATAATACCCCAAAATCCATTTACCATTACCGTGCATTCCATAATATTCATAAACATTAATAAAACATAAATAATATATCAAAATCTTTAGAAAATCAATTTAAATAAGTAGTCATGTCAAAACCCTCAATTTGTGCCAAAACCTAAGTTCAAAACCATGATTTTAATAATCAATTCCATGCCTACAACAAAGTACAAGTACAGAGACAAAGATGCATGCGAGCTCCATGCTCTAAATTGTCCAATAACTAGACCCCCAATCTACTCTTTCAACCTAAACTCCTGGCCTATATGGCACCACCTTCTCACTATTGTATTCCTCAAGTCATCAACCTCATCAAACCTATAAATTTTCCTCCATAATTCCCGCATTGCTATTCTCGAGCTAACATACTCCCTTTTATCAAAATCAACATCTAAGATCCACACTTAGTGTCAATCAACCACCATGCACTACTAGCAAAGTACCACATATAAAATATAAACATAAAGTTCACTCCATGTAAGATGGAATATATATATGAGGTCCTCCCCCACTAGAAGGACACCCAAATTCCATAGTCACCTACAAACAACCTATCTATTCCCAGGAAAAACCATTCCCCTCATGCATGCAAGAGTGAAGACACTCCATTGAGAAACATTAAGTCTAATGGAACCTTTATCTAAAGGATCCGTTAATTTCTCCTTTAACCTAACTGGAACCATTCTATAAATAAAGAATAGAATTTGGACAAACGCCCGATACAATACCAAATCCCAAACCAACCTCTCCACTAGAAAGAAACTATGAGGTTCATCAAGAAGACCTTAGGAAATTAATTCACACCATAACCAAATGCAAAGGAGGACCTTCTGAGTTAGAATTTTGAACCCAGACCAAATAATAAAGGCACCCTTTTGGAGACTAATCTCCTAGTTCTAGGATACAATATGCCCTTTTCCTAAATAGCCATAGAACAAAACCATCCTTTCATTCCATAATCGGCTCACCATAGAGCATAACAAGTCCGATAATCTAATAGTGAAAAGCACGAGTGCCACCAATCTATTCTTGAATGGCATTAAAATCCACTATATTTTATCAGACAAATCCACCAAGACCCTTTTATTACAAATAAATACCACACACCCCCATACACTCTTTTGACAATCGCAGAATTACCTACCGGGTAGAATCAAATGAAGAAAAGAGTCAGAAATAACCTTGGGACCACAACCAGAATACACAACCACAAATGGGGTTACAAAAAAAAAGAGGACCCCAAACCAAGTAAGCCATACATACCACCAAGAAAGGAGTTTTAAATGTACCAATATCGGTATCAATAGATGCCTCAGACTCCCAAGGGATAGTAAAAATATTGAGATGATCCTAACTGATGTCAAAGCTAGAAGTAGCACCCAATACCCTATTTGCCCAAGCAGCAACCCTTCTAGAACACTCCCGAGGAATATGATCCAATTGACCATAACCAAAATACCAATTTCTTCCTTCATCGCAACAACCACAGTGCGACCAACTAAAAAAAATCTATGAAGAGGATAAGATGACGCAGATTGGCCTCATTAGCCTAAGATTGGGCACAAAGTGACTAGAAGCATTACCAACCTGAGAATGTTTATCTCCCCACGGATTCGGGTAGGGAGCACTAACCATAAAATAAGAGTTAGGACTCGCCCAACTATTCCTCTTGGACCATTTACCACCATACCATTGGCCTCTCCATTATTGAGAAAACCAAAGCCCCCTGAGTTGGACTAGGTCCATCCATGTTATCCTCGAGTGGGACAGGTAAGCTTTCATGGACTTTAGATCATTGAGATGACATGATCAGAAAGATGAATCAAAGAACATTTAGAGAAGAGTTAAGGACCTTAGACTTTATAGATTGAAACTATAATAACCAAAAAAGTGAAACATTCCTAGATGCCTCGTAGTCTTCTGATTATAAGTATGGTTCACGATACATCCATAAGAAAGACTCTACTCAACATGGCTTTTTGGAAACCCCATGACACCAAAACCTATAGCTCTGATACCAACTTGTCATGACCCGAACTAGGGCCTAGACGTAATGGGAAATCCAAAGCCCAATCAGGCCTAGGGACCACTCCCATTACCCAACCTAACTACCAAATTATATGCATACCTTGAGTCGGCTAAAGTCTAAAAAAATATCAAGATAGAGTATCCAACCATGTGGTGACTCTGGGATAAGTCTATAACTAAGACCAACCTAATCAAGTCCAACTACGCAATAACCCACTAAACCAATGCGAAATCAATAAACCAGAACTAAGTATAATATTAATCCAATGTATGTATATATATATATGACATAACCAGTCCATACTATACCTAAGTACACAATTGTCCATACAAAGCCTCTAGACAAACCAAAGAGTAACTAGTCGGGACATGCCCCTGACCATAGACAAAAACCAAAGTTTATGAAAGACAAGGAATATGTAAAGTAAACCATGACATAAAATAGATGCCTTTCAAACTATAGAATTTTACCACTTCAATCTAATGTCTGATCCCGACTTTGATCACTAAGCAAGAGGAATAAAATGGTCAGATCCTGCAAAGCATGGGTATACAAGCGCTAGTAGAAGGGTAAGTGGGTAAACACTAGCATGCACTTAGGATAGGGATAAAATAATCCCAACCAGTGAAAACCAAGTAAAACCATCCATAAAGCATACAACCATAAATCTCTCTCTATATATATGAGCTAGAAAAAGAGAACCGAGTTTAGAATGCCATTAAAACCATTACCCAGGCTATGTAGCTTTATCATCCTAAACCATCTATGGGCAATATGGGTTTTGCTCCCCCTGCTGAGAGGGCCACAATGTGTATAGCCGCACGACTAGGAAAGTATCCCATGGTATGAGTAGTACATCCCCTAATATGAGGTGTAATATCATGCCATGGTCCACCAAGACCAACATCCTACCAGTAAATATGAGTTTCCAGTTTTTGTCCCCCGAGACCTCTACCTTCCATGATTTAGCTATACCTCTCCCTTTAATGCCCAATTAAAATAGTTTCCAAGAAATCTATTTACCATTTATTAAACAAGGCCATTTAGTGGTGGTATCATCATACCAACCATACTTGCAAGTACTATTCATATCCAACTATTTATAGGCTTAAGGGGACTTTCAAGTTCCCTTCCATTCACCATGTTAAACACCTCTTGGGGGAATCCGTACCCCACAACCAAAACCATTTAGCCTTTTTCCTTTTTAAATAATTTAAATTAATTCCATTAATGCATTAATTTGAGGGATTTCCATGTATCCAACAAGGTTTTCAAAATAAACCAATCATGACCACTAGAACCTTTACCTTTTAAACCATTCAAAACAATTTTAGACCATGCCAAACATTTAAAGCATTCACATCATTTAAACTATGAAAAATTAACCAAAACAATTTGGGTTACATTACCAGACCAAACCATGAAAGAGTTCCAATGAAAGTTCAACAAGAGAGTGAAAAATACTCTTTGAAGCATTTTATCAAACATGTTGAGGGCGTACCTTTACCAAGACCCAAACCAATGTATAAACCACCATAAATAGGGTTACTCAAGACCCACTAGTTAAACCATAACCAACAACCAACCACATATGCAAACCATCACAAAAAAATATGTAAAAACATAGTTTAAACCAATACCAAACCATATGTATCAAAATCCTTAACATATATTTCGAAATCCACCATTCATGATTCATAAACCAACATTTAAAACATAATACACATGACTTTTGTTTGAAATAATAATGAGGGAAGGAGTACATTCCTTATAGATGAAGACTCACAAAAGAAATCTTGACCTTTAAGCCCTTTGATGAACACTTGAGAAACCCTAGCCTCCAATCTTTCAAGAGTGAGTTTGAGAGAGTATTTGAAGTTTTTTAATCCTTTAAAAAGTGTTATAGAAGGCCATATAGGGTTATATAATGTTAATACATAAGGATTTAGTAGTAGTAAATGTCTAAACTACACTTGACTTAAAATTAAAATAAGTCACGTCCAGGGGTACGACTCCCCTTACCATTCGTATCCTAGGGTACGAGTGGTACCCCAACTCATACGCAAAAACATAAAAAACCTTACCTACTAGTTTTTATATGACTCCACCTCTCTTAAATCGTACCCAAGGGTACGACTGATACCCCTAATCGTACCCTACCCATCGTACCTTGGATAGATTACCCTAGATCACTCAAATATGCTCCATACGACTTACATTGAATCGCTCATATTCTCCTCTATGACTCGTACCCTAGTGAGTCATATATTAGGTAGTATCCAACCTAACCATACTGTCAAGGGTACGATTGGACCCTCAAGACACCCCAGAATCATATTTAAGGGTACGATTGGTACCCTTGAGTCGTACAAGGCCACAAAGTCCCAAAACCTTGGAAATTTTACAAGGGTCCAAGACTTGGGATGTTTATATTATTAGACTTTAATTATAACTCGATAACTTCATCATTTACCGAAATTGAATCGAAACTTAATATCATCATCATTTTTCAGACTTGAACCAGAACTTAATATTAATAAATTAGTAGTCTTGATCTTGAACCAACACCAACTCCCAAGTACCAATCTAGCAGAAGTATCATATATCTAGCCTCTTTAACAGTGAAATAAACATTAAAAGTGCATAACATGCTTGTAGAAGTCCACAAGGAGCTAACAAGATTCTTGGCCTATTGTGGGCTGAAGGGCCCCACTTCTAATCCTCAAAATCCATTCTAACACAATTTCTACCCCAAACTTGGATAAGGTATCTAATATTTCTACGTGAAGTTAAACAAGCCACAATTAGCCTTAAGATAACAATTCTACCTAGAAAAATAAGAAAAAACATGTCAATCTCAGAGTCTTTACCATCTTTCTCAAGTGTGTCTGGTCTTTGTAAATTCCTACCCAAATAAGACATGTCTCCTACCATCAATACAACTTTGTCATGTAAAAAAAAACTACCTCTATGAAGTATATGTGTTATCACCAAAATCTATCTTCCACATATCTATATCTGTTAAATCCATATTGTGCCTTTGTTAAAAAGAGTGTAATATGTTGCAAATTAATTCTTTGGACCAAGAAAGGCCAGAAGGAGTTAAGGAATACTTTGTTGCATCAACACTTAACCAGCATATCCTTACAACTCAAACTGAACAATTCATCACTCTGCAAATAATAAAGGATTTTCAATAACACTGGAAAATCCATGGCTATACCCATATCCATTTTGGTACATCTGGAATTGCGCTGACTCATCAAAGGATAAAAAGACACCCAATAAGGTGGGTATTTCCTTCCTTGATATAATATTCATCAAGTACCAACATGCAAACTTGGGTGCGACGGAAATCACCTTGGATGTCAAGACTATCTTTGTTACTATATTCCCTAACTTCAACATGCCTCTCACCAGTCCATACCTTATAGAGGCACTAAGAATATATGTCCAAATCCTTGAAATTTTGCGTGTTACTAATACTATTATGCCAATGTTGTACTACTAAATATCTTGGAAAGTTCAAAAATCGTGAGAGGAACCTATCCATGCTAGGTGACCACAACTCATTATTTCTCACCATTGATGTCACCAATTGATAACCCAATGCATCTAAATCCTGAGGCAAGTATCAAGAGAAGAATTTCTCATAACTCTTCAAAACTAATGGGTTAAAAGTTATGAGAAATTGAAATTTCTTCCTCTCTGTCTCAGGCCCATTAAGCACATATTTGCTACAGAACTTCATAGGATATCTCTTTCTATCCATATGTTCACTCTCAGTGATATGTGCCTGGACAAAGAGAATCTAGGCCCAGCAAGCATCTCATACTTCCTTGAGGGATCTATGAAGGAAAATGATTGGATAAAACAATTCAATCATAAAGTACACTATGTGCACTGAGTCAAGTGTCATTTTACGAGAAAGCTATCAGGGGATATTGACAATGATTGTGAAGGATGCTATGAGGATTACCGAAATAATTACAATGAGAAGGAAGATGAGTCAGAATGGGATAAGTATTGGGGATTATAAAAACCTTATTACTAAGGCCTAAACCATTGGGAAGAGAAAGAGATAGAACACGTATTCCAAGTCTTCTATGAATCCCAAGATTGGCCACCACTGCCCACTCCATCCAAAACAAAACCCCCAAATCAAAGCCTGAACCTCAACTACTCATGATGTCTCCCACAAGCTTCAGTCACAGATACATTTCCTCACTTAACCAACCCTTCAAAAAGGAAAACTTGCATCAATCTCCAAAAATACTACATATTTTCCCAAGAGGAAATAAAATGTTTCAACTATCCCTCCAATATGTTAGACTTATCAAAACACTAGAACATAGGCTACAAACTATCCAGTTCGATATATGTTCACCAAGAACCTCACTCATACATTTTTTTGACCAGCAACAAAAATAAAAGGACTTACATAAATAATAAATCCATCTTCTAAAATATGGCTGCTACCCACAGGATTTTCAAATATCCATTGTATTTCCACAAACATATCCACCATGAAGATTAGGTCAAACCTTTTCAAATTACCTATTCGTTCATCTACGTCTATGCTATTCACTCCAACTCCAAAAGATGAATAAGAGTTTGATATTGCCAATTTTGTATAGGAAAGAAAAGATGGCATGGCAGTCTAAAAGTAAGCTGAGAGGGCACAAGACCCGTTTAAAAGGATAAAAAAATTTAATATAGTTCCATATGATGCTGATATGATGTCCTCCAGGTATGTTGTTTCTATACATGATCCCTTCTTTGCGGGTCCAAATCCTATAGTCCCTTATGATGACTTGGAAATCCAAAGTGGAGGGACACTAGATGAACAATGGGAGTCTTTTAAAGAAGGTCTTCTTAGTAACAAATGGTTATTTTCTAGATGCTTTCTCTAATGGCAACTCAATCATCTCAAATTAGGTTTTACCAGAGCTTTATTCCATCAAAATTATATGTTCCATTCCTTAGCAGCCCATTAATGATGACTCTTTTAAGAAATATTTGAAATCCATCGATGACTTCAATAGCTTTGACCCTGAGGAGGACTAAGAAAACTAATCTTATATTGATCCTATGGAAGTATGTTCTAAAAATAGTGATAAATTTCCAACCAATAGACAAAGTAAGGAGTCAGTAGGTTTTTGAGAATATGCTAAGAAAACTCCTGAATCCTTAATTAAATCTCCCAATTTAGACTATCCACCGATAGTCATGAGCTATTCCAAAGATCCATAAGTATTCGAAGTAGTCGATGACCAAGACGGGATGATAAATAATCTAATACCAAAAAGAAAGCGGACTCACTGATAATAGCAAAGAAAACTATTGGAATCAGATTCCACACCTTCACTTTCGATGATGTCAAGGTTCCATCCTGGCCTCAAAGGATCCAAGACTTCTACACCTTGGATCACGATAAATAATTTGGCCAAATGAGAAAAATACATCATACTCTCTGAATTCACCTCTATATTCTTCGAAATTCTCAGAAATTGGTGAAATACGCATAGGATTATTGACGACAACACTTATCTCACATCTCCAAACTTTGCCTTCTGTGGAGATATAAGTTGATGATATGAGAAGCTATAAAGATAGCTCTTCAAGATGAAGTTCTTATCTTCGAAAAATATTTCATCGATATCCACTTCCAAAAGATGGTGATAATCTACTTTGAGCTGGGCGGAGATTGCATCCTGAAGCAAGCCTTCGTACCATTACTGTCGAATATATTAACTGGCTATACAATAACAATTGTGGAGGAGAATTTCAAGTTCATAACCATCCCACAAGTAGGCTACATCAGGCAGGCCATCTTTCAAGACCTAGACAATATATTCATGAAGAGATCTATTTTGAAGCAGATTGTCCAGAACAATCTAGTCCTTGATTAGGCATACACCAACAAAGACCTTGTTACAAAATCTAACTGCCCATGCTCTAGCCATAAAGCAAAGTTTAAGAGGCAGCTTCAGTTCAGGAGATTCAAACTACCTAGACCCCATACGATAGACCAAGGTAATAGGTAGACCAGGTATTTTAGATGGATAAGCCCAACATCGACAAGCTACAAAAGACAAAATGGTTGCCTCATCTATAAAAATCCTAGACACTTTGCAAAAAACTATCCTCAAGACAAAAGGTCAAAGGACATAATCCATCTTATTTAAGAGATAGCAAACCACACAGGTATTTATCATCAAAAAATGATGATCTTGAATCAGTATTCTCACTAGAGGAAGAATTTTCAGAGGACTCCCTCTTCCCTACAGACGTCCATAAAGAACCAAGAAATATCAGCGTAAATGATCTCTACCTGATATCCAGTACACGAGAAGGCAACAAAAATTTGACTAGTCAAATCCTTATGTTCAACACATCAGGAATTTCATTTTCCAAAAGAAAGGACTTCCCTCCAAATATGTTTAAATAGAATGTAGATCCCTTCAATACTCCATCCTTTGAGAAAGAAGAAATTTCTATGAGCATCAAGTGTTCAGAAAGTATAGAGGATCCATCCTGAAGCCATTTGGAGTAGACCTAAAATGTCCTTTATGTTATGTGTTCATAGGACTATCTAATGAATTCCCACAAAAACTGATATGGTTATTCTGGTACTTGTGCCACCTACTACATCCTCATAGAGTTCAAATCCAATGCCTTCAAGCATTTCTATAGAATCCAACTAGCTCTTAAAAAATTCATGGTACGGTTCAAGCCACAATAATATTGGATTCTATGCTTCAGATATACCTATGATGAAATAGTTTTCATATTGCATCATCTCATAGGAATCACAGACCACAACATTTAGGCTCAGCTAGAAATTTTGCTCTGTTGGAAATTTTTCATACTGATACTCTCCTTGGAAGACGAATACTATTTCATCTTCCAGCAAAAAAGATGCATTCCAAAGGATATATGACAAAATAAATAGAGAGAATAGAACTACAACGATGATATCCCCACTGTGATAAAGTTCGATGAGCAATGAAAGAATATCAACCTCCATATGAAATCACAAGAGATGAGGTCACCAATGCTATTAAAAGAATACGGTTGAAGGTTCCCCCATGAAAATGTGATGATATGTCCAACAGGAAGAGTTACTTCACTAAATTGCCAAAAAAAAGCTTGTAAGACCAAAGAAGCCTCAAGTAGAAGCACGCCGTAAATTGGTGGATGAAAGAAAGATATGCGATCTCATCACCCACACCATCCAACACTGTCTGAAAAAGGATGCCAAATGACATGTGCAAGAAATTACTAATTACTACAATCTCTATGGAATTACCTTTTAGGATTACTACAAAACCCTCTCAGAGGGGTTAGCCTCTCAGAAAGGTTTGTCTACAAGTTGTTAATCCAGCTACTTGGTAGATTTACCCTTTTAGAAGAATTCCTGTAAGCTGCATATCCAACTAATTGGTAGATGCCCATAAGTTGCTTATCCACCTGCTTGTCAGGAGCTTAGAAGCTGCTTACCTACCTACTTGTAAGTCGACAACAAGATGCTCAGTCACCTAGTTTCACATGTTGTTACATGCCAATAATATATTTGTGTTTTCTTTGGTTCTTAATAGGCTAAATATTTCAAATAGTACTAATTATATCTCCAAGACCTAATTCCCAACACATATCTAGCATAATAGCATAAATATACTATGAATTAGAGCAATCTATGAGGAAGGTAAATTTTATCCTACTTGGACGTTGGAGAAAAGCCCGGTGAAATCCGCAAAATCATCAATTTATCCTTCGGGAAAGCTTTTGCTTGATGACCAAGCTATCAAAATAATAATCTACTCAATACTACAAAAACAATGGTACTCATGCTGTATTTTCATGCCTCAGATCTAAAATTACATAAAAATCTCCTGTGGGGTCCGCTTGTGGAATCACACATTAAAAATCATTAACGTATCCCTCTATGCTTAAAATATTTGTCCTCAAGAATGGGTAAATTCCGAGCTCAAATGATGCTAAAATCAACCAACCAATATTCTAGTAATTTATGAAAATAATGGAGAAATTAATCATGAGATTAATAAGAACTTACAAAGAATTCAGAGAAGAAACAAGAAATTTAAGATCACAAACACTCCAAAATCACCCAAAAATATTTCTTCCAAGTTTTCACACATTTTAGGTTTCTACATTCTTGAAAATAAGTGAAAAATTAGAGAAAACAGGCTAAGTGGCGCATTTAAGGGCACCAATTGTTGCTTAAGCGGACACTAGTCCATTTAAGCGGTCATCGCTTAAGCGACAAAGAGTTAATTTTATAACACTGGCTGCATCTACACAAGCCGCTTAAGCGACCTTTTGCCTCTTAAGCATTCATCACTTAAGCAACAATGGCATCACTTAAGTGGTATCAACTGAGCAAGCCAGGTCACTTAAGCTATTGGATGACCGCGTAAGTGGCCTTCACTTAAGCGACCCAATGGGTGCTTAAGCGAATGCACCAGTTGGAGACTTAAAAATCCTTTGAGTCTCCATCGATCCCCTTGGAATTCATCTGAAATCCCATACATAAATAAACTATGCTACCTCATCAAATTCAATGTTTCAGACTCAATGGCATAGTTAAAACTTTCATTCAAGGTTATTTCGATCAAAAGTAGGTACCACACCTATGTGCCATTTTTCTTAACTTTCGTCCAATAGCCTAAAATGAGTTTAGAAGACTCAGGACCCAAACCAAGGGTCCACCTAGCCTCTAATTAATATGTCGGAGCTATTGGAATTGATATTATAGTTGCATTCTTCTGAGATGGCATATGCTTATAATTATATCCAAATGCTCTAATAATGTGATGGACCGCAGGACCGAGCCTTAAATCCTATATTATGAGACAACGACGGTCAATACATGAAATGTATTAGTGTGCAGAACAATCCAAAATAACATATATTTCATATAAAATAATCGAGAGCATTATGAAAATAGTTTAACATAATAGAGATAAAATACATGGGCATTGTTAAAAGTTCAAATCATTCTCGTAAAATCATAAACAACTCTCTTTATTTTACTTTTGAATTAGATGGTACACCCTGCATTCATACAATCCCATGGGCCATATGGAATCCATCATTAACTATCAACCAAGCCCCCAAATACAAGTTTACCACAAGGATTAGGGTCCTACATACGAGTCTAGTATACCAATGCTTGGGGGCAAGTATACACTGGCCATCCACATATTAGGACTGAGCCAATCATATCTCTCGAGTCGGCAAAACTCGATTTTCAGTAATGAGTTATCTGAACTCGTGCCTTTTTTGGGTAATCATCTAACTCTATTAGGCTCCATTTTTACTCTTAAAAATCATTGTTCATGCTTATAAAAGTTTATCTCTTTTTATGTTAAAGGCAATTCATAACAAGGTATTGTCATACCCAGACTTGTAAGTCATATAATATCATATTGTATCCATAACCCTTCTTATTCCAAAACACATTATTGACCACCAAGATGATTCAAACGTCTAAAAGAGTTCTCTTTTAAAAAGGACACAAGTTTTGGCAAAACAATTTTCTTTCATAACTCTTAGGCAATCGTTTCTTTCGTAATCCATACAAGATTTATGATAAATCAAAAATATTTCTGAAACACATTAAATGCTCTCTGTAAAATCACATGAGGAATCAATTCATAATTTAACAACAGAGCATTCAAATTATCAATCTTTGTGTATTCTTTTGGGACTCCACAACAATTGTCAATTTCATAAACATTATCATAAAAATGGGGTTCATAGTTCAAATACTTCAAAACGCACAATGTATATACATAAATTAAATATTAATTTTATCAAAAATCCTATAGTAAATGCATAATCCATCATAGAAAGTGATTTCATAAATCATGCTTTTTCAAATCAATTTCAAAGCCTTAGTTCATATATATATGGCATAGAGTTTTCTAAAACATCATACTTATGCTTATGGGAGTTAGGATAATTCTACATACCTTTTTGATGGAGGAAATTGAAGAAAAACTTGAGTTTGGAACCTTGGAGCTTTGGAATTCAACAATAATTGTTTACATTCTTGGGAGGAAGAGAATGAGGGCTTTGGGGGTTTTCCACTAGTTTTGGATGACTTTAGGGTTATAAAATGGATTAGGGAAGTTATAGGTGGTGAAAGGAACATTTTGCCCTCAATTTAATGAGGAAAAACATATTTTAACGTTTGGGAAGGGACGGTTATGCCGTGGGCATAATCGCATAGCTCCGGCTATGCCTTGCGACCCTAATCGCGCAGCAAGAGCCTTGGCCTATGTGGTCCGTTGCGCACCCTGGACAGTGCCACACTAAAACACCTATAACTTTTGACTACAAACTTGATTGATGAATAGTCAATTGCGTTGAAGACTGAAAGGGCTTTAATTTGATATATAGAAGGTCACATAAC
>NW_025825179.1:352826-362027 GCF_002878395.1 Capsicum annuum | reverse complement strand
AAACAATAACAAAATAATATGATAATAGAAATATCAAAATAATACAACTAAACCTGACTTTTACATAAAAAATTTCCTCAAAGCCAACCAACATTTATCTATCACCTGTAAACTGCAACAAAATAATACGATAAAAGTGATATCAAAACAATACAATTAAACTTAAATTTTACATATAAAAATTTGTCAAAGCCGATCGAGATTCATCTACAAACTATAAAATACCACAAAAATAACAAACTAATAGAAATATTATGATAATACAATTAAACCTAACCTTTACCTAAACAATTTTCAAAGCCGACCCACATTCATCTAGCATATGTAAATAAAAATAAAATAATAAGATAATAAAGATATCAAAATAGTGCAATTAAACCTAACCTTTACACAAGAAATTCTTCAAAGACAATCGTCATTCATCTACGACCTATAAACTATATAAAAATAATATAATAGAGATCACAAGGCTTCGATTTTAATCCAACAAATTATTGTCTGAGCAAAAATTTTGACCATAAAGAATAATTTTGAATGAAAACGGAGAAGATATATATATACACACATGTTGAATTCTATTATACTGACAAAAATAGTGAAGAATTTAAGGGTTAAAAAATCAAGTATTCACCAATGTAGACATGCAATCGAATCAAGTTAGATGAACATCAGTCATATTCTCCCGATAGACAACCCGGTTTGTTCTCTAGTTTAACGTACATCTCAATATTTATAGAAGTATTTCCTTAATAGAGTCCTATTTTAGGAGTGTTTTTCTAATTGAATAGTAAAAAAAAAGTATTAATTAATTTTTCTACCATATATTTTAGGAATCTAATAGAAAGGAAAATATTAATTAATTCTCCTACCATATAATTAAATAATAAATTAAAAATATAGTGAAAAGATAATTTTGTCTAAAGAAGAGTATTTTAGTGAAGAGCAAAAAGTTCAAATCACTTTTCTAAAGAAAAACACGTTTGTTTCAAATGTATTTTTTATACAAGGCACAGTTTTAACTGATTTAAAAATATTAAATATTGTGATTTCTTATCTAAATTAAATAAACAAATCTAATTGAATTAGTATTAGAATTAATTATGAAAGGGGGCATGTGAGAGAAAAAACAGATTGCTACAATTATATTTCCTACGCAGCACTTTAACGATTCAATAATATATTTAGTTGGTTTTGGTGTCCTAAATTTTAGCAGAACAATTAAGTAACTTTTATAAATATATTATCATATAGAGTGAATATCTATTTTACCATATATTGTTTATGTCTATTTATGGAAAAATTACAAACTCCAAGATTAGTTTTTCCCTATAAATAAAAGCATTTTCATTGTAATTCATCCCTCAAGAGAAATAATAATCTCTCTCTTTTCTCTCTACTCTTGTTCTTCTCTACTTTATTTTTCATAACACGAGACTCTATCAAACAAGGTGAGATTACAAATCTAAAGATAATTCAAGGTTAGTAATTCCTTATGTTATTTGTCTTTTGCTACTAATGATGTAATTATTATTGTATTTGAGGAAAATAATTGGGTTGGAACCACTTATGCTTTGTATTTGTTCATGAAGAACAATATTGTTAAAAGATATGATGATGAACTTAAATCTCATCTCATTAAGTGGGTAAAACATTGGGTTAAAACTAGCAATGCACCATGATGATAAGATGTTGGGTTCAATTCCCATCGAGTTATGTCTAAGACCCCTGTATATGGATAAGACGTTGAATTTGAATCTAAATGCATTATATTAATAATATTATGATGGCTAAGGCAAAAATAATATGTATTCGATAAAAATTCATGAAACTTGTCCATTGAATATGCTCCATTCTATGAAGTGAATGCAGTAGAAATATATGATAAGTCTGAAAGATGACAATTTGCTCCATTCTTGAAGTGAATACGGTAGCAATATATGATATACTTTGAAAGATATGTATGCCTCGATGTGCTCCTGAAGTATCAATATCATGAAAGAGGTTATAAGCTATCAGAATTTGATAAGATTAAGGCACGATTATATTCCATTCTTGAGAAATAAGAATTTCGACTATTATAAGTACAAATACATTTCCTAAGGTAAATGTGGTAATATTTAGTAAAACTTATTAATATAAACGTGCGCTTGATTGTGATGGTATCATAATAACTCACCTCTGAAAGAGGCTGAATAATTTTGAAATCTACTTCTAAAGTAGTAAAACTGAAATCTATTTATGTCATAGTAAATCTGAAATTTACTAAAGTAAAAGGCATATATCGTGATAAACTTCGAGTTTACTAGTATAAAAGTTCATAAGTTTACATGAACGATTACGACATCCAAAGATGTGCATATATTAAACATATATTGAAGAATTAGAAAATTCTTCATGTACTTTGAATGGTGTTTGTCCTCATGATAAGTTAATTGGACCAACTAATTTAGGGATTGGATCCCTTAAAATCTGTAAAGTATAAAAGGTGAATAAGGGCTCGTTCACCTATCATGTGATATATATTAAGATACATAAATATAAGATGATCATATGTACGTTTATTGTCAACCTGCAATTTGACATTCATAAAGTTGCTTACATAATATAAATTGAGTTAAGAGCATATTTTCAGATTATGTAATCAAGATAGTTCATCTTGAAAATGTTGATTTGATATTGAATACCTTCGATAAATAGTTGAACCATTGCTAATAAGAATAAAGCTTCATGTGTTGGTTTGAAATATGAAATATTATATACAAACGTACTTGTATGCATCAAACTAATAAATTGTGATTAATTCCCCCTCAAAGTTGGTCCTGAGTCAAGAACCACACATTGTCCATCTAATTGTTTTGATGTACAGTATCCAATTAAATAATATAGCATCATGCACAAAGATGGATTCCTCAAAGGAAATAGAGAATGTATGTTAGTTTTCCTAATATAAGGGGGAAGTTATAAGCAACTATGAAGTATGTTAGGAATTATCATTAGATCCCTATTCAAAAGATAATTCAAGTCAAATACCGAAAGCATTTGCTGACTCAAATTTAATCTTATATTTAAGCTACAATTGCTCCTATTGTGCGTTCCTAAGGATAAAATCTACGTATTAATGAAGTGTGGTAGATCAATCGGTTCCTTGAAATAATTCTTAAAAAATAAGGAGCAAATAATCATAATAAGAGGTCAATGTGATCTTGAAGAGTCTATGACATAACACTTCATGAAACCTTATGAGAGGTTCAGGTGCCTGAAAATAATGAAGTGATGAGATCTCAAAATGTTATGTCACATTTTGAATCGATACAAAATGATATATCATTGGTAATATATTTGATACACTATTAGCACAATATTGTAAAAGATTATGACGATTTGAACTTTACATTTTTTAAGCATGCTGGCGTAGAAAATATTTATCAAGTGGCATGAAAGGATGCATCTTTATAAGCATAAAAACTTTTTTGATTTGCAGTCCAGTCACTTGAAAATATGACACATGACATGCTAAATATTGTCACTTAAAAAATTTACATGAAAGCTTTTTTAAGGATTCAAAATGTTTGAATCATATAAAAATTTATGAGAAACTTATTTATAATCCTTATATTTTATAAGATTATGGATTGAAAATTATTGAAACTCTTGGAGAGTTTTCAAAAGCAATAGAATATTTGCTTAAATGAGAAACATGCATAATTGAATGAGGATTCATTCTGATCTCAAGAAAAGAATGAGGAACGCCTTAGTTATGAAGTATCATATCTTAGTGCAATTGGTGCACTCATTTATCTTGCAAATACTACAAGGCCCGAGATAGCCTTTTCGGTTAAATTGTTACAAAGGTATAGTTCTGCTCCTACTAGGAGACATTGAAATGGGATCAAATACAAGATATTATTTTATTCTAAGTATTGCAATCCCGATCTTATTAATTATATTGATGCTGGGTATTTATTTAACCCGCATAAACCTCGATCTCAAACATGCAATGAGTTCACATTTGGGGATATTATCATATCTTGGAGATATACAAAATAGACTATCTAGCACTTCATCGATCATGCTGAGATAATAGCTATTCATGAAGAAAGCCGAGAATGTATATGGTTGAGGTCCATTATACATCTCATTCGAAAAAATGTGGATTAAAATATGGCAATGTACCATAATTTTATACGGAGATAATGCAACATGCATAGCACAACTTAAGGACGGATTCATAGAAAGAGATCGAATGAAACACACTTCATCAAATCTTTTATACATACATGATGTAAGACCCCGTAAAATTCTTAGCTTAATTCAGTCATTTAAGTTTGTTAAGGGATCCCAGACTTAGAAAATTCTAGCTAAGTATTCAGACTTAATGTTATTTTAGCCTTTAAAATTTGGCAATCTTATTTTTCGATCTTTACATCCATTAAATGTTGCTATTTGAGTTAATTCATGATCAGGAATGTCAATAGGTGTTCTCGGACAAGTTTCAGATTTTTCGAACTTCGTTTAAAGTACCTTTGGAATCCTAAACGAGTGAATCAGTGCGATCTTGATGCGTCACATCGACTATCGCGTTGATAAACATTTTCTCCAGCTCCTAGCGTCTAATTTCAGTGAACCGATGTGGACTCGACACGGTGCGTTGCCTATCACGTCGGCCTGTGCGCCGATGATTCAGTTTACAGTCATTAAAAACCCACGTCTTCTGGGTTAATTAAGTCTTTTTCCATGCCCTTCATCCCTCATAACAGAAAATTTAGCCCACTTTTAGCAAGTTATACTCATTCTTTCAAAAATTGCTTAAGAATAAAAATCCTAGGTGAATTAAATTCAAATTCAAGGCTCAAGATTCCACCGTTAATTTTTTAAAATTCACCAACTAAGGTATGTGAAGTGTTCATCCAAGGTTTCCTTCCACCCTTGGAGTCTAAGAAACTCTTTTAAAGCTCATGTAGAGTGATTTTATGATTTCCATGATTTGAATTAAAGTGTATTCATGATTATTACTTAATTGAGTTTCTATTTCATGATTTATTTCAAGATTTATGTAGAGTTAATTGTTATGTGTTCTTTAGCATGTGAATTCATGTTGAAACTCTTGGAATTGTGAAATTGAAGTTGAATCACGATGTCTACATGTTGTTTTAGTATTATATGCATATATTATGCCCTACAAGTGTTTGATGAATTATTCATGTGAGTTGAATAGTGAAATTATATCATGTTAGCATGTATACAAGTTCATGTCATGCAAGTGTTTGCTTGAACGCCCAAATGAGTGAATGATGGCTAAGTAGTTTGTTACCATGTCTCAAGAATTATGTCATATCTTTTAACTTTATACTATCGAGTCCTGGGGGTATTTAATACCCAATAATTTAACTGCTTATCTAGATCCATGGTCAGTCACAGAGTAGTATCAGTCATGTCCCGATTAGTAGAATTCAGTCAGTTACAGAACTTAGAAAAAATTAGTGAACTCAGAATCAGTCCAGTTCTGTTCAATAAAATCAGTTCAGTTCAGTTATGCAATATGATCAATAACAGTTCAGTCCAGCCTAGTACAGTTTATAATTTAGTCCAGTATCTATTCAGTTGGGAGTAGGATTCAGCATCTAGTGAACCCAAGGATGGGGACTCACCGGCCAGTAGAGGGTGTAATCCTTATAAACATCCCTTGTGTTCCAGAACTACGTAGCCAACATAGGTTGAGACATCAACCTTCCAGTTAAGGGTTGATGGGGTGATCTATCAGCCAGTTGAGGGTACCACCGTTCTCGTTCAGAGCACCTTCCAGATGAGAGTGGCTCAACATTTGTCCTTACTCGTGGCATGGTATTGATACCCTTCCAACTGGGTTATAGGTTGGACCCCAAATTAGTTAGAGAAAGGGCATGTCAGTTAGATGATTACTTCCCACTGTCTCAGTTTCAGATTCAGTCTTAGTATTGAACTCAGCTCAGTTTCGCAGATTCAGGACTGTTGGACACAGTCACTCATCTTAGTACGGGGCTTAGTATAGTTCCACAGAATCAAGACTGCCAGATACAGTCATTTAGTTACCAGTAATTCAGTATCAGTATACTCAGATATCAGTTACTAAGTATTCAGTGTTATTACGATCTCAGTACAATTTACATATTCATGCATGTACTCTTATTCAGTCATAATCATGATATTCAGTTAGTACTGTTCATGCATATAAACCCATGCATTTCAACCTACCTCACTGAGTATACCAGTATATTCAAAGTACTGACACATGTTTTTCTTTTGCGCTATGATGTCTTATATTATACGTTCAAACGCAGGGCTCCCGAGCACCCTTAGCAGTTCAAATTCTCAGCATACAGAGTTAGTAGTGAGTCCTTATAGTTCGAGGACGTGATTATTTATTTAAGCATTTTATTTTATTTTTAATAGTTGAAGTTAGTTGGGGACTTGTCCCATCAACTCCACAGCTCAGACAGTTTAGACAGTTTCGAGGCTTTTCAGACTAGTGTATTTTTAGACAGTTGTTCAGTTTTCAGTATTGATGTTCAATTTTGGTGCTTTGATACCATATTCAGTATTATTCACAGTATTGAACCTTATGACTAGTTTTCCGCCTATTTTTTGCATATCTATCGTATTATTATCCAGTTATTGCAGCAGGTACCAGTCATGGGTTAGCTTGTGGTCCTTCGGGATTATGAGCAACGTGTAGTGTTCAGGGTACAGACTCGGGGCATTACACATGAGCTCCAAAAGAATGGTGATATTAACGTACAAAAGATTCGTTCAAGTGACAATGTGGCTGATTTATTCACCAAGTCTCCTTTAATTGCAATTTTCAAGAAGATGGTGCACAAGATCGGGATGCAAAGGCTTAAGGATGTTCTCATTAGGGGGAGTTAATATGCATTGTACCCTTTTTTCCTTATGAGATTTTGTCCCACTGAGTTTTCTTTATAAGGTTTTTAATGAGGCAGTCTATATGTGTATTAGTAGATTTTTTTTCCACTGGATTTTTTCTAGTAAGGTTTTAACGAGGCACATTATCTATCAATTAGACATTCAAGGGGGAGTGTTATAAATATATTATCATATATAGTGAATGTCTACTTTACCATATATAGTGAATATCTATTTATGGAAAAGTTAAAAACCCCAAGGTTAATTTTCCCATATAAATAAAGGGATTTTCTCTTCATTGTAATTCACTCCTAAAGAATCCTTATAAGAAATAAAAGAAGTGTCTCTTCTCTCTCTATTCATCTTGTTCTTATTTTATATTTCATAACAGTAACAATAGTTTTAATTTTTCAAAATAGAGTTTTCTTTTACGATATATTTTAGAATTTCACAATTTTAAATATTATAATGTAATAATATAATAAGATAATAATTGAAGAAAATAAGCAAAAAGATAATTTTATCTATTGCGGCGAGTTTTAATAAAAGATAAAAAGTTTAAATCACTTTTCTAAGGTCTTCACACTTTTAATGTCTCTCTCTATATAAAAGATTTTTTTTACCCCTTTTTCGTTATATATATAACGGAATGCTTTTATTTTTACTAATGTTGCGGGTCATTGTTTCTTTTTTATATTAATCCCTTTTATTCGATTAGTTTTCTTTTCGATTTGAAGTCAAAACTTCATATGCTTTTCATGATAAGCCAATCATGAATGAACATGAAAGAACGTGTTTGTGCTAATATTTGTAACCAATCATACTGAAACAATAATTATTTCGAAATGGTTTATGCATGCGATCCTTAAGTACTGTCAGAAAATTGCCATTAAAAAATGGAAAAGATTCCTCTGGAAGAGAATATTCAAGGTAAATCCTAATTCAGAATTCATATTGCTTTTCTTAATAAGGCATCTACTATAATTATAGGTTGTACAGTGAAATCGGGAGTCACTTGTCAAATGAACCTTGTAAATTTACAGGCTAAATAATCTTCTTTTCCCAAAAAAAAAAAAAAAAGGAAAATAAGCAACACACACTTTGAAAATAAAAATAAGATTTTTTATAGGCCCAAACGTATCTTTGATATACATTCAATATTTATTCAAATTGGTAGTACTACGCTCTCCATCGTTCAACTTTACTTCCCCATGTTTGTTTTGAACATTACTTAAGAATAAATAAATAAAATTATTTTTACTATATTATTGTTATTAATTATAAGTCATCTAAATATTGGAAAATGAATGGAACTTTCAATTCCATTGTCTTTTTTTTTTCACAAGCGCTTTTATTAAGACCAAATCGTTTCTTCTTTCAAACGAGTTTCTCCTAGTATTTAAGGATTGTGGGTGCTTACAAAATTAAAAAATAGAAAAAGTGAAAAATTGTCTCAATGAGGTTTGATCCCGAGGTGCCCCTTCTAATAGAGAGTCTTAAGATCAATCTGCGTACTAGTGCACCTAGCAAACTTTTTGTTTTAGTGGGTGCTTTTATATCTTTTATACCTATTTTTGTATATTTTCTATGTAATTATACCTATTCCGCTAGAGTTTACTGGATGTCGGAGCACCCAAAAAACAATGGAGGTCCGACCCTGGTTCCCCCCTCCTGCTATTACTACTACAAAGAGACTAGGGAATAATTGGCAAAGAAGAACTTTTGCAAAACTATTTTGCCAGATACCTACTTAATTTCTTTTTGATTTATTTTTTAGGTTTAGGGTGTAAAAAGTGGAAAAAGTGGGGCCCACACGTTGGCCAAGGGACCAATTCATCATTTATACAACTTTACAAATTTAATATAATACACCTAACCCCCTCCACTTATTTCAATATCCAAAAAAAAAAAACCCTCTCTCTCTCTTCTTCAATTTCCAACTCCCGCTTTCAAACAACTTCTCCCAAAAACACCATTTTCGTACATTCTTCGTCTGCAGCTGCTAAGGGGGCGTTGTTTCTTCGGAAGGTTAGTTAAAATCGAGTTAGAATCATTTCTAGATCCATTTAAATGGTTTTTCTTTTTGCTAATCGATTGGTAGTGATGTAGGATTTTTTTTTTCGAATTTGGTGTTTTGATTTAATCTTGTTTTTTTTAGCAACGAAGTGTTGAATGGTGGTATAATTGTTGTTTGAAGAGTTATTTTGGCATTTTGATTTGAACAACGTCCTGTTTCTGTCCGTAGACCCGTGGTTTATGAAATGAGAATGCCCTAGATATATTTCAATTTTCAGACGTATG
>NW_025825179.1:341010-352726 GCF_002878395.1 Capsicum annuum | reverse complement strand
TTTAATCATTGAGTTATTTATGTTGATAGACTTGTGGTCTATGAACTGAAAATGGGGGATTTGCTCTTTAGGTGTAGACTGTGTTAAAAATGGGTAGAAAAAATATTATTCCTAAACAGAAAGACGATACCACTGGTAGTAGTAGAAAAAGAAGAGCTGCGGCAGTTGAAAAAGTGTCAAAAAGAAAGAAAATTGAAGAGTGAGTGTCCGGATCAGATTCGGAGTTAAAGGAGATAAGCGACTACATCGATTCTAGTGAAGATGTTGCCAAGCAGAGTATCAGTGGTGACAGTAAAGAGTGCGAGGAAAGTGGGAGTAATAGTGATGATAAGGATAATGATTCGTTGTCCATGCCATATCTTTCAAGGAGCATTTCTGTGGAGCGGTATGACCTTCGAACGATAATTGATGTGGTCGGATCTTTCCCGGTAAAGATATCGGTCAGATCAAGAATGACTACTTTTCGAGAATTTAAGAAAATTCTTGTCGACTAAGAATTAAAGAAAAGATTCCAGCGGTCCTATTTTGGACACCTGAGAAACCTGCTGGAACATCTCAAGTTCAATGGATAGTTGGTCCATTATTTGCTGTTGCGACGGTTAAGAACGATAAAATATGTCATGAGATGTGGTTCTCATTAACAACAAGCCTGCCTATTTTGTCTTGAAAGAGTTTTGTTTGATCACGGGGCTGAACTGCTCATCATACCCCCAGTGAATCAAAAATGAAGAAGGTGTTAGCAAAGGGGGACAATTTTTGTTTTAAGGTGACAAAAAACAAAAACATCACGGCAGCCAACTTGTTACACCTGATCAGAGGGAATAAGCTGAAAGAGGACTAGAGGTTTAAGTGTTTTCTACTGTGGTTCTTGCATACCATGTTGCTTGCGAAAGATTCGACGAAGGTTGTCGACATAAAATTAATTCGAATGGTCGACTCTTTGAGTTTCTTCGAGAAGTATCCATGGGGGAAAGATACATTTCAACTGACCATGGACTATCTGAAGAAGAAAAGTGACCTGAAGAAGCAGAAGGAAGTATTTGATGAGAAGCAGAAGGCATCCTATGCTCTATTCGGATTTTCCCAGGCATTCATGGTATCTACCATAAACCCTTTAGTGAGTTTATCGTAGATTATCATTTTATTTATACTATGTCATAGACTCATAGTTATTTTTTTCACTGATGTACTGCTTACAGATTTAGATCTATGAGGCCTTTCCTCATCTTGGAGAATTTGCTGGAAAATCAATGGATGAGCCCTTACCCATCCCTTGCATCCTTAGATGGCACACTTCAAAAAGAGACAAGATAATCGAAGGTGACCCATTCAAGTATAAAGGAAAAGTTACCGAGGTATGAACTTATTTTCTATAATGCAATAATAGCACTGTTTTATTGTATGTTATGTAATTGTTAATTGATATTTGTTAGAACGTGCACCCGTACATCATCCCTACTGTTCGTGAGACGAATATGGATTACATGATTACGTTTGAGCCATATATGGATGAGGTAAAGAATAACATCCTCGATGGCTTGAATAAAGAGTTAGAAGGGGTGACTGTCCTCACTTCAAATGAGGATAGTGATGATGACGGGGATTTGGGTGGTAACCCCGTTGGAGTACGCATTGGTGATAATGATTCTCTGAGCACCTCCAAAGATGCAGTGGGAACCTAATCCCTCGAGGATCTTCATAAGCGTGTGGCTGCGCTCGAGAAAGCGGTGTTAGATATTGCTGCCTATATTAAAGAGAAAAGAATGAAGAAAAAGGAAAATGATGAGTGACAACATGAGCGAGGTAACTTCATTCATTAATTGATGTTTTTAATGAATATTCAACTTTAAATATATAATATTATGAAATAGTGCATGTGCATGAATCAGAGAAGAATGAAAAAGGAGAAAAAAAGAGCAAAATGGATGAGTTGGCCGCTGTTGTGGTTGAAGAGGAAAAAAAATAAAAGAAGGATGGTGAAGAAGATAAGAGCCAAGAAGAAGGTGGAAAATTAGCAGCAACACCAGAAAAATAAGAAGCAGCAGCAGATGAACAAGAAGGCGCGGAAAAAGGAAAAACTATTGAAGAAGAAGCTAACAAAGCTGACAAAGAAGAAGTTGAGCAAAAAGCAAAGCCGAGGAAGAAACAACTGCTGAAGCTAAGGAAGAAACAGCTGTTGCAGGTGAAGTAAGAAAAGAAGGAGTGGAAGAAAAGGAAACTGAAGAAGCAGCAGCTGATGTACATGCTGAAAAAGAAGGATAAGAAGGTGAGAATGAAGAAGCAGCTGTAATTGTTGAGAAAAAAAAAGTTGAAGCTGTCCAAACAGATGTGGTCATGGACATTGTTGATGAAATCAACAATAACACTTGTGTTGATGAGGAACATAGGGAAAGAGACATTTAAATGCTAATATGCTTAATTTGTTGTTAAATGATGACTTGTTAGGATATGACATTTTTTTTTATTTCACAAATATAAAGTTTTAAGGATCTGGTGGTAGGATATGACAATTATTCTTTTATTTTATGAAATTTTTTATGATTCTGAGCTGAATTTGTTTCTATCAAACTTATTTATGGCATGAAATTTGAATATGCAGGGTGTGGCCATAGTTGTTATATTGTATGCTTGATATCATAAAATGCATACTTAATATTCCATATACCGTATGCATAGTCTATCATTACCCTGCTGTTCGAATTTAAGTTGACATGTTGTTTAATCGACTATGGTTTTAGCAAAAATAGTATTTAACATTATACAAAAGTAGAACTATTATTATTTATTCAATATCACTACATCTATGTTACACTTTTCCAAAGAACGAATACTAGCATTATAGCACATAACATCATTTTTAGGACATTCTCTCTTTCTTCGGCCAAAATCAACTTTTGTTTTAGTTGATCTCTCTCTATTTGGGTGTCATGTAGCAATAGTTTAAAGTGATCCCTATGTTCTTCGGCTTCTTTGAACAAAGTCATGAGAAAATCTTTATTTTCTTCACATTGTTGGAGCCTTTGTAATAGATTAAATTTTGCCAAGCCTTGAAAATTTGATGTCTAGAATCCCAGAATAAATGTTGATAGACTGGTTGTAGGTGATTTCATGGGAGAATGGTTGAATACTCCCAGAGGTTGGAAATGGAGATCTTTTACCCAGGTGAAACTGCCCATTACTGTTCGCCGTAACAGGTCATATGACTAATTGGTTGCAAGCGTAAAGCAGAGCGGTGATCTAGATTGCGCGTCGAGCAATGTGGTGATTAGTTATCTAATGTATTCAAGGGAAAAGGTGAATCCTATGATCATAAATATGATGCACGTGTGTGACTCTACATGATGGATGTTGATGCAGATGGATTTAGGCCTATTTTTAGGATAAATGTAGTCGACAGGTCCTTTGAAGGACCAATGAATTCATCACCGTCCCCACCTCGGTGCTGGACAGTCGACAATGATTTGAATAATTACAAGAGTGATGGCGATCATCCTATGAATATGGAAGATGACTATGTGCATATGAAAGATGTTTCATCAAACTTACAAGATGTGGAAGAGGACTGTAGAATGGGATCCCAACCAGTACATTCCTTCTCTGACGAAACCACTTTTTATAATGATCAAACATTTGCTGACAAGAAATAACTGAAACTACTACCAGATGGAGCAGCGGTGAGGCAGTCTTTTGATTATCGTATGGAGAAGAGCTGCACCAAATTGTTGAAGGAAAAATGTCTATCCCCTAGTTGTGGATGGTTGTTGTGGGCAAGAAAGTACGAAACCTCGGACATATTTCACATATACAAGTATGTCGGGATGCATACGTGTGGTGTTGAACATGCCACCCGAAAGCATAAGAAAATGTCATCTGAATTGATTGCTTCACTATGCGTAAATCATTTTCGGGATGGAAATAGTCCAAGCATAAGTGAAATTCAAAGAATTGTGTTCAAGGAGTTGCATTGCCACGCAAGCTACTGGATGTGTTGGAATAAAAGTGTAATTGCAAAGAACATCATTCACGGGACACCGGAGCATGGATATGCTTGCTTGCCTGTTTTTCCCCATATGGTGGAGTTGTTGAATCCAGGGTCTTCCTACTCTATCATGGTAAATCATATTGATGGATCGTTCATTCACTACTTCTTAGCATTTAGAGCTTGCATATAGGGATATGCCCACATGAGAAAGGTAATTGTCGTCGATGGCACATATTTGTATAGAAAGTATGGGGGCGTGTTACTGAGTGCAGTTGCACAAGACACTGAAAATCACATCTTTCCAATTGTCTTTTGTGTCATCGATAAAGAGAACGATGCTTCTTGGACCTTCTTCTTTCAGAAGTTGAAGTCTATTGTAGAAGATGAACCATATCTACATGTCATCTTCAATAGGAACATTAGCATCACTAATGCCTTCTCCCGTGTATATAGTCGTGCACATCATGGACTTTGCATGAGACACCTCGCTGAAAATCTCCATGTAAATCAACACTGTGGAGAACATCTTTATCTATTCTACACCGAGGAAAAGGCATATTCCCTTGATGAGTTTAGCAAGAATTTTGAGAAATTGAAGTATAATAGTCCCGAGGCAGCATATGTCCTTGAAAATGTGCTTGGTTTTGAAAAATGGAGTAGAGCACACTTCCCGAGCAATAGGTATGATGTGATGACCACAAACATCGCTGAGACACTCAACTCGATTTTGATGGATGAACAAGAGTACCCCATGTCGTACATATTAATTCAATTGCTAAAAAAATTTGATGAAAAGTTTAGGGAGCGATATGCTTATGTCGATGGTGAAAAGAACATATTTTTGCCTTGTACGGAAAAAATCCTAAGGGATAACAAGAGTGAGAGTGATTCCTTGTATATGACTAATCCAAATGGGGTTCTCGACCAGTACGCGGTGTTCGACAATGGTGTTAATGCCAAGGTCAATCTCTTCGAGAGGAGTTTTTCTTGTTAAAAATTTGACTTAGTGAAAATATCGTGCGAACATACGATGGCAGCTTTGTGAGTAAAGTATGATGATGGCATAGGTTATGGAAACTCCATCTACGAGTACTCTTTGCCAATTTATAAAGTTGCAAGTTACCTCCTCGCATACTCGGAAGCAATTAATGTTCTCCCTCTAGAGGCCGAATGGAATGTGCCATAGAAATTGCTAAAAACTAAAATTTCTCCACCCCCCCCTATGATCCCAAACTCGGAAGGAAGAAAGTCAAATGCACTAAGGGAGTCGGTGAGACGTTCAAGTCCAAAATAAGGAATAGGTGTTCAATATGCATGAAATCTGGGCACAAAAGAACCACGTGTAGCATGGCCAACAAATCATATATAGGTTTTATTTTGCTTCAGTTGTAAAGCTGTTATTTTGGTGTATAAATATGCATTTCAGTAAAATTTAACGTTCAGTTGTTATCGACTTAAATCTTTGTCTACGATAGACTAAATACAGTCTAGGGTATATATTTAATGCGGTCTATTAAATAATATATATTTGTTATATGATTAATTATCAAACAAGCTATGTAGGTATTTATACCGCCATATCTTTCTAATAGATACTTTGAATCATTATTTCCTGTTCCCAATTAATTAAAAGCTGCAAACTCGTCTGTTCTCAAGAAAAACCGTTGGTATATGAAAACGAAACGTTTTTCATTCCCACACGCTTCTACTGACCATTGGTTTGATATATGAAAAGACGTCATCTATAGGTCTATAAGTACAGGCCTTATTTCTACGTAACCTTTCACTTGTCCCTAAACCCAAAACATCAGAAACCCTCTTCTTCTTTCCCAAAACACCAGAAATCATGCCTGATCGCAGAATTGCCCTTCACTTAATCAGACGAGTTCCCCCTTGTCACTACGATTTTCTTCTACTTCGAAATAATTTTGATCGGCTATTCCACGGCCTGGGAGATGACCGCCGTTACTTGGAGCATGAGCTCCGACGAATTGCTTATTTCCTCTAAGCAATTCTAGAGCGTCTTGGAATAGACATCAATGACTACATCACACCTCATCATCCCCATAATTTAGTTTACTATTTTTTTTTGTTTATGTTGTTAAGTTTTTGCTGGTTTGTTCATTATTGAAGAAGCTTTCTCAGTAGGACTTTGTTAAAAGAAAGCTTCTTCCATTTTCCCCCTTTTGCTATAAATTTTATCAAGTAATGTAATGAACAAGTTTAATGTAAGTTTTAGTTTCAATTTAATGAACAATTTTAGTTTGAACGTTATGTTTACCACATTTGTTATGATTCATTTTTTTTCTTGTGGCGGTTATTCTTTTGTACAAACACAAATTTCAAATATGTATGTCTCGTTCAATTAACAGTATTGTAGTTTGACTTGATTAATTTCAAGTTTCTGTAAAAAGTGATATATAGTCTATCATGAATCAATACTCCATCTTTCATCGATCTTGTATAGTAGTCGATCGTGGACAATGTGAGTTGATACGTCACCGTTTAAATTAAAATAGACAATAACACATTTTGGGGCTGGTGGAGCAAAATAATCAAATTTAAAATAATTTAAATAGAAAATAACAGATTTTAGAACTGGCGGAACAAAATAATTAAATTAAAAATGATTTAAATAGACAATAACTTATTTTGGAACTGGTGGAACAAAATAATTAAATTAAAAATAATTTAAACAGACAATAACATATTTTGGGGCTGATGGAAAAAATGATTAAAATAAAAATGATTTAAATAGACTATAACATACTTTGGGTCTGGTGGAACAAAATAATTAAATTAAAAATGATTTAAACAGATAACATATTTTGGGGCTGGTGGAACAAAATAATTAAAATAAATAGATAATCTTGAGGGTCCGTTGATTAGTCTGATCTATAGACTGGTGGTGACAGTTAATAGACTGTTGTAGATCATGGCTTATGTCAGCCATAGATTAGACTGGTCTACCGTAGACGTACATCTTTAGATGTGTATCGATTGATATCATAAGTATGCGTAGACCACGTTGATCGATGTGCACTGTCATAGACCATTACTTAGATGTAGTTAAAAAATGAATTTATAAATTAAAAATAAATGTAGCATTGACTTCTACACATGTGAGTGAGTGTAAACAAGACACACAATCATACCAGAGCTTGTACAAAGTTAATTAAGGAGTGTGTGAATGGGTAGTGGTTGAATGTTTAATATGCTAAGAGTAATGTGTGCCAAAGCACATGTATGTATTAAGGATATATATTGTATTTGATGACTACACATTCCACATACTCCTTCCATCACCAACCCTAAATCAAAATAGTGTGTGGAATGGATTGTGATTGAACAATCATCATCCTCAATACAATATATATCCTTAATACATACTTGTGCTTTGACAAACATTACTTTTAGCATATTGAACATTCAACCACTACCCATCCACACACTCCTTAATTCACTTTGTACAAGCTCTAATATGTTTGTGTGTCTTATTTACAATCACTCACATGTGTAGAAATAAACACTACATTTATTTTTAATTTATATATTTATTTTTTAACTACATCCAAGTGACGGTCTATGGCAGTGTATATCGATCAACATGGTATATGCATACTTATGATATCAATCTATGCACATCTAAAGGTATAAGACTATGGTAAACTAGTCTAATCGATGGACCCTAAAACCACAAGTATATTTTTTACATGATTACGTATACTTATGTAATCAGAAGATCAATCGATGCACTATAGAAGGTATAAGTCTACGGTAGACTAGACAAATCGATGGATAACATAGGTCATGATCTACGACGGTCTATTAAGTTCCACTACCAGTACAAAAAATAAAATTACTGCTCCAACGGTAATAAACGACTACTTTTATAATCCATCAGTGTCAATACTTCATTTTTACTTCAAAATAAGGTCGGTCATCTCTCATTATTTTATTTCATTTTCTTTGTTTTGTTTTTAAAAATTCTACAATGTCTCAAGCCTCTCAAACATCTAATTCTAAAAATATTCTAATTTTTCATTGTGGGAATGCGGCTGTCCTGAGGACGTCACATACGGACTCAAATCCAGGTCACAAATTTTATAATTGTGCAATTGCGAAGGTGAGCTATATGTGTCTTTTTTATGAAGGTAAGTTAGTCGTTATGTAATTATTATTTTTTCTAGGATAATGGCACATGCTCATTTTTTAAATGGCTTGATGAGCTATCACCTCCAACCAGTCCATCAACATTGAGTCCGGAACCCGAGACATCAAATTTTCAAGGCTTGGCAAAATTTAATCTACTACAAAGGCTCCAACAATGTGAAGAAAATTAAGATTTTCTCATGACTTTGTTCAAAGAAGCCGAAGAATAGAGGGATCACTTTAAAGTGTTGCTACATGACACCAATAGAGAGGGATCAACTAAAACAAAAATTAATTTTGACCGAAGAAAGGGAGAATAGCCTAAAAATGATGTTATATGTTATAATGCTAGTATTCGTTCTTTGAAAAGGTGTAACATGGATGTAGTGATATTGAATAAATAATAATACTTCTATTTTTCTATAATGTTAATACTATTTTTGATAGAATCATGGTCGATCAAAAAACACGTCGACTTAAAATCGACCAACATGCTAATAATAGACCATACATGCAGTATACGAAAGATTAAGTATGCATTATACGACATCAACCATACACTGTGCCAACTATGAAAACACCGTGCATATTCAAATGATCATGACACTAATCAGTTTGATAGAGACAGATTCAGTGCAGAATTATAACCACTATCATAAAATAAAAGAATATTTCAAATATTCTACCAACAGATCCTTCAACTTTCATACTTGTCAAATAAAAAAAATATTTGTCCGATCCTAACTACTGATCATTCAACAACACATTAATAATATTAGCATTCAAATGTCTTTTTCTCTGTCTTCCTCATCAATACAAATGTTTCTATTGATTTCACCTACGATATCCATGACCACAACTTTTTGTTCAGCTTCAGCTCTTTTTTTCTTAGCAACTGCAACTACTTCTTTATACTCGCCTTCTTCTCTTTCTATTTCAGCATCTGCAGTAGCTGGTGCTTCTTTGGCTGGTGCTTCTTCACCTTCTTCTTTTTTTTTCTCAACATTTGTTGCTGCTTCCTTTTCAGCTTCTTCTTCTACTTCTACAGCTGTTTCTTTTGGACTTTCTTCAGCTGGTGCTTCTTCACCTTCTTCTCTTTTTTTCTCAACATCTGCTGCTGCTTCTTTTTCAGCTTCTTCTTTTGCTTCTACAGTTGCTTCTTTTGGACTTTCTTCTTGGCACATATCTTCTTTCATTTCTTCTTTTTCATCCTTCTTTTCTTCTTCTTTTTTCTCTCCGTCCACAACAGAGGCCAACTCATCCATTTTGCTTCTTTTTTCTCCTTCTTCATTCCTCTCCGATTCACGAAGGTCCACATTCATTGTATCATCATATTATAAAGTGTTACTGATATTTAAAGATGAAAATTCATTAACAACATCAATTATTGATTGAATGAAGTTACCTTGCTCGTGTTGTCGCTCATCTTGTTCTTTTTTCTTCAGTCTTTTCTCTCTAATATAGGCAGCAATATCCAACACCATTTACTCGAGCGTAGCAACACTCTTATGAAGATCCCCGGGGGATAAGGTGGTTGCTGCATCTTTAGAGGTGCTCGGAGTATCATCATCACCAATGTGTATTTCAACAGGGTTACCACCCAAATCTCCATCATCATCACTGTCCTCATTTGAAATAAGTATAGTCACCCCTTCTAACTCTTTTTTAAGCCATCGAGGACGTTATTCTTCACCTCGTCCGTATATGGCTCAAAGAAAATCATGTAATCCATCTTCGTCTCACAAAGCGTAGGGATAATGTACGAGTGCACGTTCTACAAAATATCAATTAACAATTACATAACATTTGATACAACAGTAGTATTTTTATTTCATGATAAAAAATAAGTTCATACCTCGGTAAATTTTCCTTTGTACTTGAACGGGTTGCCTTAGACTATCTAATCACTTTTTGTACTGTGCCATCTAAGGATACGGGGAATAGGAAAGGGCTCATCCATTGATTTTTCAGCAATTTTTTCAAGATGATGAAAGGCCTCGTAGATCCAAACCTATAAGCAGTACATCAGTAAAAAAGAACTCAGAGTCTATGACATAGTAAAACTAAAATAAGATTCTACGATAAACTCACTAAAGGGTTTATGCTAGATACCATAAATGCCCAGGGAAATCTGAATAGAGTTTAGGATGCCTTCTGTTTCTTATAAAATACTTCCCTCTGCTTCTTCAGGTCACTTTTCTTCTTTAGATAGTCCAGGGTCAGTTGAAATGTCTCTTTCCCCCATGGATAATTCTCGAAGAAACTCAAAGAATCCACTATTTGAATCAGTTTCGTGTCGACAACCTTTGTCGAATCTTTTGCAAGAAACATAGTGTGTAAGAACCACAGTAAACAACACTTAAATTTTTGGTGCTTGTTCAGCTTATTCCCTCTGATCAGGTGTAGCAAGTTGGCCGCTGTAATGTTTTTGTTTTTCGTCACTTTAAAGCAAAAATTCTCCCCCTTTTCTAACACCCTCTTTATTTTTTATTAACTGGGGTACGATGAGAAGTTCAGCCCCTTAATCAAACAAAACTCTTTTAAGCCAAAATAGGCAGGCTTGTTGTTAATGCAGAACCATATCTCATGATGTATCTTATCTTTTTTGACGCGTTGCAAAAACAAATAATGGACCAACTGCCTATTGAACTTGAGATGTTCCAGCAGGTTTCTCAGGTGTCCAAAACAGGACCGCTTGAATCTTTTCTTCAACTCTTGGTCGACAAGAACTTGATGGAATTCTCGATAAGTAGCCATTGTTGATTTCATCAATATCTTTGCTAGGAAAGATCCGACCTCATCCATTATTGTTCGAAGGTCATACCGCTCCACAAAAATAAACCTTGAAAGAGACGGCACGAACAAAGGATCATTATCCCCATCATCACTGTTTCTTCTACTATCTTCGCTTTCTTCACTATTGCTTCACTGAAATTGACGTAGTCGCTTATCTCCTTTAAGTCCGAATCTAATTCGAACACCAACTCTTTATTTTTCTTTCTTTTTAAGACATTTCCAACTGCCTTAGCTTTCCTTTTTCTACTGCTACCAGCAGAATCAAAAATGGTACTAGCTTTGCATTTACAAAGGATGTATTTTTTACCCATTTTCAACATAATCTACACCTGCAAAACAAATTTCCCATTTTCAGTTCATAGACCACAAGTCTATCAACATAAGTAACACAAAGCTCAAACGCAACAAACACACCCCCCCCCCCCCCCCCAAAAAAAAAAAAATTAAGAAATTACCCACCAAAATCCAATATGGAGTATCAAAATCAAACTAGTGCACCTAATCAAACTAACACTACAAAAAAGGCTTATTTTGTAGAGGTTTGATTGTGGGGATCACTATTAACCTCTGCAAATTATATCAAATTGCAGGGGTTTGTGTAACCTCCTTAATTTTATTATAATTGTGGTGGTCAAAACCTCCGTAACCCTTAAAAAATTAAGCGCGAAGTCTTTTAATATTTTTGCACCATTTTTTAATGTTTCCCTCATTTTATCTGCATAATATTTTTCCCTCAAAAGCCCTAATCAAACTTTTCCCTCATTTTGGTAAATTAGTTCCAACTCA